>NW_014577180.1:701468-718672 GCF_000485595.1 Priapulus caudatus | reverse complement strand
CTATTAAGAGGGCTTGTGAAATGAGAACTGCCAACCCATTGCTAGCATGCTGTTAGATAATTTTTCTTAACTTTACACCATATTACTATTACCTGTCTCAGGGTTCTACGTTCCGGTTGTGCTGTCATATAAATACGTAACCGTTTTTTGACCATGCTCTATTTCTGGATTTAGACTGATTTCTAATATTTATAGAGATTCCATATTAGTTTAGATGAGTCTCATATAGTTTGGAGAGGTTGCGCTTGCTCAAAACATCAACCGCTAAACACGCGTACAAGTGAGGTAAACATGTCCTTTTTATAATTACACAATTCTCGCCACTCGGTGGCTTGTCTGCTAATCATATTATATCGACTTTTTATTATTCATGGTACGATTTCAGAACTCATTGTGACATTCGAAGCTATGCTTTTCTGATTCAGTAGAAAAATTCCTTTATTTAAATGTGCATGGAGTTACGGCGGGCCGCGCCACATTCATACGACAAATCAATGGACACAGACGCTCACTCGCTGGCCTGTCTCTATCTATCTATATACCCATTTTCCTTGTATTCATCCTAGATCTGACAATGGATCTAGCTGTGACGTGACCGTGAGCTCAAACAGTTCGAGACGCCAGCAATTCTCTACATATTTCCACAGACCAATAATCACCGCATGAACCATTGCTTCTATCAGCAGGCTTTCAATGAAAACTGGCACCCATTCGTACCATGCTGTTATAATAAGCTTTTTCCTCATCTTGACCATATTCTTTGATTCTGCTTCAGGCGTTCTAGTTGGTTCTGCTGTCATATAAATGTCATAGTAACAGTTTTCCCCGATGCTTTTATACTTATTAGACTGATTTGTAATATTGATATTGTGTGCATGTTATAATTGTCGATTTATTACCAATGTTCCTATTTGTGTTCAATTATTCAGTAGTATGAATTAGTAGACGATTTTACCGCGCCAGCGGTGTACCCGCAGCTAGTAAAAATAAACTTGATGTCAAAATATTCATGGACAATACAATCAGTGTTGGTTCTTTCATTTTGCTTATGGTGGCGAAGGGGTACCAGAGAAATAGCGTAAAAAGTAGTGTGATATGACAATGCAGATCTATTATAGTGGCGCGTACAGTAGCTGTAGTAGTGTGCGCGGATATGTTATCCTGTAGGGATAAAATAGTACGTTACCACGTGTTTGGATAAGATAAGACTCAGATAAGATAAGGTTTTTTATCAGTTTGTAATATCACAAGATACAGATGATTTTTTAACAAATAGATCACATAACCGTGCAGTAAAGGATTGGTCGACAAGACCATCACGGTATCTTAGTCAGCACCTTAGATGAAATTAATTAAGTTAAAGGCGTCTGTCGTAACAATATCGATGTATGATGAGAAATATATGAGACAAAATTGGTTTTATGGTATGATAATCAATAAAGACAAAAAGCAAAATTGAACATAATTTGGGAATATAGAACAAGCAGCTAGACATGACAGTTGACTATACTTCACTAACAAATATGTGGACAGCCATTAATAATAAATATATAGTATTCAGTACAAGTACAGTATTTATCGTAATATTACATGCTTCAATAAAGAATATTATCTTATGGTCGAGCATATATTTTACTATTTAATTGTCAGATGACATGACTTCAATGTATGAAAAACTAATCAAATATAATAACAAAAACAGAAGGTCAAAGACGTGAACTGGAATATTAGGTGAGTAATGGCCAAATATTAGCAATTAATAAAGAATAGTAAGTCCTATCAATAATATGTATAAAAGCAGGTAACATAAGATGAAAATAATGAATTTGTAAGCATATATATACGACTTTAGCATACGTTAGATTTTGACAATTAATAATTAACATGCAAGAGAATCAGTATCAAGAAGTACAGTAAGCAGTATGTACAAGTACATAGAATTATTACATGGTTAATCAAGATAACTTGAATGCCTATATTACAATTGCATGTAATGATTAAATGTTATAAAAAAGAAAGACAATCATACTAAATGTACTCAAACAACACATAGAAGCAAATATTAGAATAAACAACATGAGAATCACAAATTGACTAGGTCGGCATGTATGTTAGTCATGAAGGGAGGGTACTGTGAATCATGATTGTGCCTTGGTACGCATAGCTAACTTTTTAATTGCGTAGTGCCTAGCGTAAGTTTAGTAATTGTAATAATGAAGTCCAAAAGTTTTTGCATCCTGCAGATTTGATGCGGATTTTAAAAAACAATATTTGTAGATTACTCTCGAGCGGATAAGAAAAATTGTTAGTTGCTGCCTTCTAGTCTGGTACCATGATGTGTATCAGAAGTTCTCTGAAAGTAGCTTGCAAACAATTCAGGGAGGCAGTCCCTGTATTACTAATTCATACATTAAATTTACCTAACTCTACATTTATCGATTAGTTTGGGTAAATACATATTCGCGCTGCGAAATAAGGGGTTGCAGGGTCTCGCCCAGTCGAGCCAAATTTTATAAGTTTGGCAAGTTTATTTTTGAGCTCCATTCGTTTAGACGGTATTCAGTGTAGTTTTTTTTGGCTGTCGTGCTTGTCAAAATGGTGTGAATTGCACCCCCATGTTATACACTGCCTCTGATCGTTTAGATAGCGGATAAAACAGAGAATAATTATAGTAAGTAAAGCAGACTCTTTGTTAGAATCATCCAGCTGTCTACAGTCCTCTCGATATCTCCGAATAACCTGTTGAGACATCTTGCAATTTTTGCTCGACATATACCACGGGTAATATAATGCGTCGTCTATTTTTTTTAATTTCGCCGGGTATTTACTAAGTGATTGACAGATCACCCACTGTTTTTTTTGTCATAAATAGGTTAGTAATCATGCAAAAAGGATCTGGTGGCTTAAGATTACCTCGATCGATAGCATTGGGAAGGGATCGTTAACATAAATAAGAAAGAGTAGCTGGAACCTAGCTAGGGGTAGATCACTTGAGGGACACCCACCAGGTTCGATCTCAGCCAAGTTGATTTGTATGAATATATAAATGTATAGTGACTAACGCACTCTTAGTTAAGTATGAGTCGAAAAAAATCTAAAGCCAGCACCTCTGATACGTAATGTTCCAGTTTTGTGCAGTAATTATATTGTGGTCTAACTGTATCGAAGCTTGCGAAAGCGTCCAGAGAAAATGGCAGGCAAGTATGCACATCGGTTCAATGCATTATAACAAGTTATCAAGATTTCCAGGCTGTAGCTAGTGCAGTAGAGTACGCTTTTTCGAACCCAAAATCTCGATACGATTATTAAGAACACTTATTTTTGATTTAAACTTTCCGGTGTGAGGCCGAAGAATAAATTATTGTGCCCCAAATCTTTTGATAAGGGTGCATAAGAGACGAGATAGGCCGACAGAGATAGATTGCATACACAAACATTTCGTGATAAATTCGCCTCATTGAACGTATGACGATTTTCTCTTTTTGATCTACGTCTATTATGTCTGCACAAGAATAAAATTCGGTAAACATGCGTCTGAAATTTCTGTCGTAATTATACAGAGATTGTATAACTGCTGTTGAGTCATTGCGTGTAGTTGTAAAAATGGTCAATTAAGGTGTTCTTAGATGAATTGGGTAATACGATTTGGTTTAGTAATTACGAGGCATAAATTGATTGGAGGTTAGAGATATTAATTAGTTGCTCGGTTTTGGTGTTTCAATCCCTGTTTTAAAAAGTGAGCTTCTTATCGCCACTAAATGTAAATAGTTTACCTGAAGGAATATCTTAAATTTTCTCTGAACCTCATACGGAGACACGAGTAGTAATATAACACTCCGCCTTCATTTGCTGTGTTCAAGGGCGGCTATCTTCATTCTGTGTCTCATTTCAAAGCCTCTTAATAAACAATGCAGTCGTAACCTCTGAACAGGTTCCTGGTAGTGCTCTGTTTTAGTATCGGTTCCGGTTTCACAATACCAGCAGCTGCTGGAATGAGTGATCGATTTTTGTGTTTGAGGGGTTTTTCACGGATTTTTCGGTGAGTTTGACGGTTTGGCAGGTTTTTTCCAGCTAGGAACACTCCCCGGGTATAAGAGATGCCCCTGTGAAAATTGCATCCAGATCGCTTGGGCGGTTTGGCCGCCTATAGGGAAGATACATACATACATACATACGAACTCAAATATATATTAGATTAATGCAGTCGCACGGCGAATTTTTCCAATCAAGCGCACTGTGCACTAAACGACAGTTCAATGAGAAGACTGCTGCTGCATGGCAGAAACTAACTTTTTGAACCGCGGTTCAGTTTTTGACAGACTGACTCTCATGTCTCTGCAGATGTCAAGGCAGTTATGGGCGTTTGCCTTGATTGTAACCATCGTTGAAAAGCCTGCTTTACACAGGTAGCTGGTTACAAACGTAACTAGAACGGAAATAGCTTCTGGAGCCATAGCCGGGTAAGGCCTCGCGTATCTGCTGACTGCACCAAAATTCAGTTAGTGACGTTGTTTCTAGGAGGCGCTTCAGTGGCTGTTTAGGAATAATGTCGATGAGGTCCTCTTTGAACACATTCTGATCTTCAATAGAGTCCAAATCGCAAAGGAACGGATTTCGGATCCAATTTCGGACAGCGCGGATTGCTCTTTGACGGGATCTCGAAAATATCCATCGAATGAATTGGCCAGACTTTCAAGGTGGCTACTGATTGATGAGGATACGGAATCTGATAGCTGTCCATCGTCCATTTCCTCCAAACAGCTGTCTAGAGTTGGGAAACTGGCATAGTTTTCTCTGGCTGCGCTTCGTTTCCAAAGCTGTAGTTTTTGTTTGAAGCTCGCTATCTTCTCTTGCGCGTCGATGAGTGTAACTTGACAGCCTTGAAGCGAAGTATTGAGCTCATTGAGCAATGTGAATACGTCAGACATATATTCCAGTGAGGTAATGAAGTCATTATCGCTCAATTTTTCATGCAGCGTATTACCTTTGTCGCGCAAAAACAATACAATTTCTTTTCTAAGTTCGTATACTCTTGTGAAGACACGTCCCCGGGATAACCATCGCACCTCGGTGTGATAGAGCAGAACTTAGTGCTCGCTCCCCATCTTTTTGCAAAGGGCTAGAAATAGTCTGTGGTTCGAAGCTCGACTACGTATGAAATTCACAACCGAGACTACGTTCGTCATAATGCCCTTGAAATCCTGTGGTAGACTTTTAGATGCTTGGACATGGAGGTATACGACACAGTGGGTAAATGGTTACGGTTACCTTTTGACCAACGCACAAAATCTAGACTTATTGCCAAGCATCGCTGGCGCACCGTCAGTGCACATAGATCCCAGCTTATCCATTGGAATATTGTGGTTGTCCATGAATGTGGTAACCAGATCCAGAACATCCGTTGCTTTTGTGGTGGTGACGAAGGGTTCGCAGAAAAGGAATTCTTCCTTTATGTCACATTCATGCATATATCGCACAAATACTAGCAACGGTCTACATTGAGCGCAGTCTGTAGACTCGTCCAATTGTATACTGATTTTGTACGGACTGGCTTTGATTTCCGAAACGAGTATGTCGTCCGCTATGTCATCGATGCGGCGTTTGATGACATTATCCGACAGTGGGATGGTTTCAAGAGCTTTGCAATGCTGCTCGCCGCACATGAGTTGGACCATTTCCAGGGCGCATGGCTTGATCAGGGTTTCCCCGATTGTGTGAGGTTTTTTCACTTTGGCTATCCGATAGGCCACACGATAAGACGTTTTAAGGGCCGGCTTTTGGGTTGGCACGAACCCGTGGCCCGTCGTCAGCTTACCGGCAATCGCGAATCTAGCCTTCTTCTGACGAAACTGATCAGCCGAATCATTGACGTGAAGAGGGTGGTCGGTCTGGAAATGCGACTTCATTCTTGTCGGCTTCATATAATCATTACAAAATGTTTTTCAACACAAGAAACATTGCGGCTTCTCAACACCATCACTACCAGTTATACATGTAAATCCAAGCTTGACATAATCATCATTGTATTTACGCTTTTTAGGCGGCATACATCGGTTGACAGTTTAACACTGCGCATGCGCTAAGCCTAAGGTCAAAGGTCGGGAAGAGTTTCCGTCCCAGAAAGCGCGAGTAAAATGCGCGAACAATGGCGTTAACGTGTAGTGTGAAGGGCTGCTCAAACGGATCGTATTGGCTTAAGAAAGACTTTTAGAGCATGCATTGACCATAATTTAAATGTATCAAGTGTCATGTCACTCAGGTCATCCATTATCGGTGCTCTATTCCCTGCTACGTGCACTGTTCTTCGACACAAAGATGAGCGACCTGCGTATGCAAGGCAGATAACGCATCGAGATAAACAACATGGCGGAGTTTACTCGCACATTCGGGCTCTCGCGGAGATGCGAAACTACTGGCGCAGAACATAGGCGCAGAACTGTCAATGGGTGTATTGTGCTCTAAACTGAATGATAATCCGAGAGCGCTCAGTATTCAATCAGACCACTTAGATCGGTCCGTATCCAAGATAGGAAGACGCTCACCATATGCTCCGTGCGCTTCAATGAGGTTTCATATAACCAGTGACTGTCCGGGAAAACGGACCATGTGCCTGAATCACCCGCTGATTATTATATAGCACTACTTTTTTTTAAATTGTCTAAGAGGCTTCCCAGGTACCCCCTGTGGTGTTCGCTGGTGCCCACATGGGGTACTAGTACCTCCGGTTGGGAACCAGGGCTCTAGAGTGAAGCCTAGGACACACTAGCGATTCTGTACGCTCACTACGCTGCCCGGCAGCGTATATTTTCGCTAACGATTTTAGAACGCCGTACGAGTTGCGCGTACAGCTGCACACTGTCCGGTGTCCAACCACTCCAACGGTTTTCCTAGCTTTCGTTGCTACACTTGATTGGCTGCTAAAAACAATCACGTTCGAACGCGATTGTTCATTGTTGGGCGCGCTGGTGTTTTCGCTTCCTAGAACTGTCATCGCAGAGAGTACACACAAATGGTTCATTGCGGGATACCCCACTAGCGCCATCTCTCGTGAGATAAAACTAGAAACGGTATAAACTATAACACCCGCTACAGCAACGCACGATCCTAAAAGCGAATCTGCTACTAAAATCTCTAATATATTACTAAACCGGTCCAGTAGAGTCCAGCAGTCCGGAGCACTGCCCACCTCTTCTCACAAGCTCGCTGGGCCTTCCCCCTCTACCCCTCGTTCCCATTTCTTTCCCCTTACACCCCTCCTCCCCATTCCTCTCCCCCTCTACCACCCCTAACAGAAAGCATCCTATTTGGCTTAGAACAAGTTGGGTGCGTGTGGTTCTTGCCTTCATAGCTGGGTAGTCTCTCGCTCTCTCTCTCTCTCTTTCTCTGTCTCTCTCTTCAAAATATATTTCCGTTCATCACTCATCGAAGTGGAACACATGCAATATCACTGCAAACATATCGCAGTGTTATTAACTGCTTGCGGGCTGCGCATATCATCAACAAACTTCGATAAAACAATTAATTGACTAATTTTGAAGCCGCACATTGGTTAGACAGCATTTACACATTATCGCAACAAACAGACATCGCAGACCGCTCTCCGTAGTTTGTCGTTGTCCGTAGTTTGTCGTGGTTATGAGGAATAGCAATATACATGAGAAAGAGGCGCAGGCCAGAAAAAAAAAATATTGTCATTTGTTTGTATTATACCACAGAAAATTGGTGTTGAAGCTGTAACTATCAATCGAAAAATATATATGACTGTTTTCCAGGTTAGCTTCTCTTTCTTATGTATATTGATCTTCCCCAGAGCTTTGGATCGGTGCATGTAAAATGCGGCACTATAGTCTGTATTTTATTATAATAAATCTTATATGTAGGTACAAGTCGCCAATCCCTCACACATCAAACAAAAAAGTCGCTCACCCTCCCACCGCCCCGGACTTTGTCAAACAAAAGGACATCACCTAACTGCCGATGTGAGGGGGGGAGCCGATGTGTATATCAGTGTTATCACTCACGAATTAACCATGCAGGGGCACCGCCCCGTCTGTGACACCGCCTTTGGCAGGCTTCGTTAACGCGTGCAAATGCTTAGTGGACTCTACTAGTACTGTTCATCAAGGCGCAGCGGACTGGGAAATAGGGCACAGCTGCGTGAAATAGACTATATATACTGCGGCGGTTCGCACATGCCACCCTGAGGAAGAACACTTTCCGTCACCTAGTCTTTTCTTTGGATCCGTGCGCTGGCTTTCATTATGGCGCACGGATCCACCATGTTATCTTTTCTTTTCCCTCTGCCGCGCTCACTTCTCCTCTATGCGCGGCCAGTGCTCCATATTTGGCCATCTTCCATATCATTTCAGTTACACTTGCATCACTTTAACTGGGTTATACCTAGGCATTATTTTTCACGAAAGCGTCCACCTGTACAGTTCTATGATGCATCTATATCCTTCAATCATCTTTCTATGGGACAATTCATGTCTTAATTTCCTTTATGTCATTCAATTCATCTTTTAACTTCCTTGGTGTCAAAAACCTATATGTAGCCACAAAAATCAACTTCCTAGGTCACTTACAAACTCTTTTACTGCTGAATACTTTTTCACATGTTCGCCCCTGTGTGCTGAATACTTTTTTGCAACGAAGCAAATTTCATGTATATGCGTTTTAAAAAATCATGTCAAATAAACCGCTTAATATATCAGCCTAATTTTTCAGGAATTATACTTGAAGTGTCCTTCTTTCTATTTCTGCAAAAAAGTGTTCTGAATTTTTGTTGTTGGGGGAAGGGTTTGTCATTATAATATATGACTTTTTTCAAACAACTAGTAAACAACCAAATTCCGCTGTGTGAATTATTGAAATTTATTCCAATTTAAAAGTTAGTTCCACAGTAATATTAGAAGATCTCACTCTTCAATTATTATAAGATTTATTATAATAAAATACAGACTATAGTGCCGCAAATAAAGTGCAAACTTACTACAGAGTACAGTATATGCTTGCTCCTCCACCGCCCGTAGCTACGCTTCAATAAAATCTAAAAATTCTCAGAAGATCGCCACAGTGTCGTACGTACGATCAATTGGTGTACTTAAGGTGTTGAACAACAGTAGAAGGCGTCCATAGGCTGCAGGCCTGAATAAGCATCGAACAGAAATTAATTAAAAATACGCACACTGTTACTGCGCTTACAAAACATACACTTTATTCATGTTAAATAACTACAGATTTGTGCTCTATGCTCCGCTCGAAACATTTGCCGACTCTATGATGCGAATTTCTACAGAGTAGTCGGATCCCGTTTCATACACAAAAATGGCCGACCGGCGACCATGGCTACGCTACTAGCTGGAATGGCACAATTACACAACACGAATAATTTTACTTCTAATGCTTTCTAGACGTCCACGAGGCATCTACCCTGCGTGCATAATGCAAATTATTGCACTCTAGTGCCGAATTTCGGCGAACTGCTTACTGTTGTACACCTCCTTAAGGTGCAGAGGAGATACGGATCGACTTGAAATTTTAGATGAATGATTTAGAGCCTTTCCCTTATACGGGTACCGAATTTCAAATGTCCCATCACCCCCTACCATGTAACCATGGCAACAACCCGGCGTCAGCCGGGTCCCGCATATCAAGTCATGCACGATGTCCCGGCCACGGCCGAGACCCGCAGTGAAAGGGGTTATTGTCATTTGACGAAATTCGCAAAAGGCTGCTATTTGGGGGGTAGGGTTGACCCTGAGTTACAACAGCACTTGTGGGTCACTTAGAGCACTTAATAAGGAAACTTTGGGCCAATTTTGGCACCTCTAGCTACAATATTGGGCGAGTGAAAAGCAATCATACCTAAAGCTACTTTCAAAGTGACCAAGATTTTTTGCTATTTTTTGGCTAAAATTGAGCAAAATGTAGCCATTTCGTACCATGAAACAATGTTTATGCCAACAAATTACGCTGGAAAGGTGTTAGTAATACTTATTCAATGTAATTCATCAGTGCAATTTGAAAGTTTATGCTTGCTTAATAAAGAATTATGCTCTGAAACGTCAATATTGTCATTTTTTCACTTTGGCGCCTAACCGAAAATCACATAACGGGCTGTACAGAAAAAAACGTACTTGACCCGGAGGTGTTACCCAAACTTTTTTTGAGTCTTACCATAAGGAATGAGAAAATATAAGGTTTTGCTCTAAAAGAGTCATGTACACGACCCCCCTCCCCCAGAGCCTAGACTATAGCGGGTTGTTACTAAAACATGGAATCCGCAATGCGGAACGCAGATTATATACACTACATATCATATAAATAGGTAAGTAGTTCAACTCTATTTGTTGGCCACGTATTTTTAGTTTCTTTGTGTCGATAGATGGCGTGACTGGAGATTTCATTTCGTATAAGGTATAACCGTTTTCTGTTGGCAACTATACTATCCTAGGAAACATGAAGTAGCCAGAGTTACATTGCCAGGCACAACGTATATTTTCTTAACTCAAATATTCTTCCATATTTTTTTGTCTAAACGGTTTTGCTAAATATACACAAAACGGACCACTTGTATTTACACCGAAAATAGCCATGACATATGCATTTCAAGGCCACTACATTAATGGAGAAGGCTACACACTATATAGAGAATAGAGCAAGAACTCTATTTTCGTTACTAACTTTAAATCCCGTATAGCCAATATCGTTTGAGATAAAAAAATAAAACGTGAAAAAAAGCGTAATATATAACTGTCAGGTGGTACAATGAGGGGCATGTTTTGATTTAGAGACTGTGTTCTGTTGGGGTTAGAGCAAAGTTTATTTGTAGGTCTATATATTGATATCCATACAAACCAATTCATCCATCTACCCACCCACCCATCCAAAGCTATTTCAGCAAAAAGGCATAATACAACATCAACTCAAAATTACACTTCATACATATTCAGGACCAATGTTCAGCTCGTCTTTGGCTCACTGCTCAAAATGTCAAATCTCGCTGGTATGATACTTTTTAAAATTATTGTCTTGTAATAAGCCACTACATGATCGATTTATATTATTAAAACTTGGAATATTGTTAAAATATATTTTATTAAACCAAAATAATACACTAGTACGTGCAATATATAGTATAACACATATATTCCAATGCTTATAATGTAAGACACATACATAACGTATAACCTACGGATACAATTAATACTTGCAGATGAAAATGCACTTTACAGGACGCTATATGATGTGTTCATTTGCTTAATTTCACATTATCTTTCATCAAAATAATGTAATTTCTACTAAGGCATCCTAGCATAACTAGCGGGATTACTAGCACCAAATCACGACCTATAAACCATCCGTTAATAATGCGAATAAAACTTCCGCATATAGTTCGCCGATTGCAGCTTTTTTACGATCGAGATTCACAATTGTAATGCGCTACACACAACATACGATATATATATATATATATATATATATATATTCAGGCGTACATCTTCGAAGAATTGTAAATGAAATACGGTGCAAGTTCTTCGTCGGAAAGTCCGCTCAACACATCGTCGACAAGTTTCCCGAGTTCCTTCAGCCTCTGATCTTGATCGACGAAGTCTCGGATACCGGGCGCTGTGCAGATGATATACAGCGTGCCCACCACGGTGACGATGCAGAATATATACAATAAGAGGCGATCAACTACCATGGATATATACGTCCAATCGTCTTCAATCTAAATTAAAACAAGAAAAAACACGCTTGAAATCACATCGCGCGTGCCAGGTTACTATACGAGTTCCTATTGGCAAAAAATTGGAAGGTTGCGCAGGGCTAATATGTCGGGTAAACAATTATTAACATATGGGAAAACGAATATTAATTTCGTATATTTCATGCATAGACGTCGGTTTGTAGAGCCAATGTGTATATGTAGGCTATGAATTCATCCATTCTGAAGGCCCCAGATCATCAATGTAATGTGAAGCAAGCCGGTGAGTGCATGATAAAAACTAGAGCACTCGGAGAGCACAGACCTCCGCCAAGGCAGCTGAATTCTCTCATTGCAAATTTTTTATTTATTAATTAATTAATTAAGTGAATTTTTTTATTAATTAATTAATTAAGTGAATTTTTTTATTAATTAATTAATTAATTAAATAATTAATTGTATCCGGATCACCATTGCTAAGTTACCCAATTTCTGACCTATCCTAAAAATTTAATTAATTAATTAATTGGATCCGGATCACCACCAAAACGTAATCTGTAACTTGTAATTTGTAACGAAGGTGGATAGGGGCCGGTATGGATACATGGCTCATGTAGTTGACATATAGGTCGTGGGAAGCGCAAGAACTCCTGAATAAAGCTATCCGAAGCTACCGACCGTGTCTAGCTGAAGCTGATAACGTGGACGTCAGCAATGGCGACTACTGAGCATACCGAGGTCACACGGACCTTTATGCACATACAGTTGCATGATGTTATGTATGTATTTTGCCCAGACGTGTGTTTAAGTGTACAAACATGCGCGCGAGACACCAAAATGAGTTGTGGTTATCGATATATCCCTAACCAAATATATTAGTTGAGAAATACGTTATTGTGTAAATTCATCGTCTGACTCAACAGTTATTAGAGCGCAACCCCAAAAACGCATAAAAGAACAAGGTATAATAAATAAATAATAAAATATTGCTTGATACGAAGACGGTAATACCAAAATCTTGTTACTACTATACAATTTTCTGTCACGTACATTCATTTCTATATAAAATGCCTTGTAATACCTTGTAATGCATTATTTTGCTCTTCAAATTTAGGGCAAATTGGACTATATGTTTGAAGTGAGTTTTACGCTTCGCATTAATTGTACCTATTTGTGAACAATTTAACTGTACTAAAGTTCTTAATAATTATACTTAGAAACCATGCCTTGCGTGCTTCCGTTCGCTGCTTGCTTGTGCCTGCGTTGCCTTAGGGAGATAGACAGACAGATAGATAGATAGATAGATAGATAGTATAGATTGATAGATAGATATTCGCTGAGTGCGAGCGTGCAGGTGGGGGAGGACTGTGGTTGCCCCTTAGCTGGTGGTTGCGTGTTTGTAAGTCATAGCTAGCGCACTAGCGGAAGTGAACTAAAACGTGCATGTTCACAAACCCACAAACCCAGAAACCACTCAAACACACGCCGGTGAAAAGAATAACCTCCGCCAAGCCCCTGGCGGAGTAATAGATCTCGTTGGACGTAATACTTTACACGTGACGATGACGGCACGAGTAAAATAACTAAATCTGGGAACGCACGCAGGAACGCACGCAGGAACGCACGCAGGGACGCACGCACGCAGGCACGCAGGCACACGCACGCACGCACGCACGCACGCACGCACGCACGCACGCACGCACGCACGCACGCACGCCCGCAAGCACACACGCACGCATGCACGCATGTAGATAGATGCATAGACTTAATAGATAAACACACACGCACGCAGCCACGCACACACACACGCGAACGCACGAACGCAGGCACACGCTCACACCTCACTGTGGACGCACGTGTGGTGTAATACAAGGCGAGACAGGCATACTTCAAGGATCGCATCGGTCGTGCGCATGTTCTCCGTGATGACCTCGACAGCATCCGCGACGTTCCTCATCTCCGCGGCAAACTCATTCAGATAGCTGTACGTCGAGTAGCTGTCATCGCCGAAGTTGTGATTCTTGTGCAACTTGTCGCACTTTGGATGATGCAGGTTGTCGACGTCCATGTAGTTTGCCTTCGACTTCGTGCCGTTGGCGTTCTGCGTCGACTCGACATCGTCGTGGTCGAGCGAAGGTCGCCGGATGCAGAGATAGCGCGGGAGCCACTCGACGAAGATCGTCTGCAGCACCTTACGTGTGCGATGCGTCGTCGGACTGCGGAAGTTCCAATTGATGACGATCACCGATATCGCCATCGTGATGACGTTCGTCAGGAACGTGAACATGAGATACTTGGCGAGCAGCGGAATCGTGTCCGACGTCGGCGGCAGAAGGTTGAAGACGACGAGCAAGAACACGACGATAGCGACGAGCAGAGATATGGACAACGTCACCTTTTCCTGCGAGTCGGGCGGCAGGTAGAAGACGAGCACGCTCAGCATGGACATGAGCAGGCATGGGATGACGAGGTTCACAGTGAAGAAGAGCGTCTTGCGCTGTATGTGTAGCTCGAAGACGATCTCCGTGCGCGACGGCGACGTCGTCTCGTCGATGTACACGTAACCGGGTCCGTCGATGAAGTCCCAAGTAGAGCTCTTCACGTAGTCGCTGATGGTGACGTAGGGAAGGTTGTAGTAAAAGCCGAGACGGAGCTGCTCGCCGTTGAAGGTCCACGAGCCGAATTTCATCTTACAGAGTTGCTGGTCGAACGGGAAGTACTGCACGTTGATCTTGCACGATGTCTGGTAGATCACTGGTGGGATCCACTCAACCATTCCGTCACTGTATATTAACACGCGCACTCGCTCGCTCACTTCGTACACTCCGTCAGCGCTGTATAAACAGGTAAGAATTTGAATTTAATCGTATATAGATCTTAGTCGCGTAACAGATTGTCGAAGTCGTGCCCTGTCTCAAATTAATCGCAATGGCGTCGGAAATAAACGTTGTGTACGAATTAAGAAATTGCGCATATGTCACAACACAGAGAAATATAGGTAATAGATAGGCGTACACAATTGGTAAAACAGTAAAAATTATTAAATGAATGATTGATTGAATGAATGAAATAATAAACGAACGAACAAATGAACGAACGAATGAATTTATGAATGAATGATCATGAATGAATAAACGTATAAATGAATGTATTAATAAATAAATAAATAAATGAGTAAAGAAATAAAAAATAAATTGATATGCACGTGGACGATAACAATAATTTCAAACAGTCTTCCTGCTCGTTATCGTAACTTTTCCGACCATTACAATACTAGTAGTAGTACTGCAGTAAGGCTAATAATGTCTCAGAACACTCGTACATAGTTACCTTTACCAAGGTATGCAACGATTGAAATTTGTTTGTTGACTTCTTGTTGAAGCTATGCATAATGATGCCAAGTTTTTGTAGCGAAACCCTGTCCATACACCTTGCTAATGACAACTGGCAGTAAGTAATAGAGACGCTGTACCAGTCTAGAACCACTACATCACAGATATTGTCAAAAGAGTCACACCTTTGTCTGGTGGTTGCCAATTTTAGGAATGATGTGGCTGCATTATTTGCTATTTGATATGCAATAACAGCACAAACCTGTGGTAATTTTAATATGGGAGTAATTAGTAACATGTTTGCTAATAGGTGAGACCTAATTTTCAACATTCTTTTTTTCGATTTATTTTGGGGATAATAATTATAAGATGGGGTAAATATAAGAATATTCTAAGTAATTTGAATATTAAAGACCATATTTTCGTTCTCGCTTGTATGTAATTTCCTTACTTGTTCAGTAGAACGATGTCAGGCAGCCATACGTATTCCGGCGGTACACGAATGACTTTAATGTTCCCGTATTCGCTAGAATTCCATGCCATACTAGGGTCATACCAGCTCTAAAATAGCAACATACAAAATTGTAGTAGGGAATAAATAAGACCGATGAATACAGCAATGCTCACCTACGCAGTGTGATAAAATATAGTTTAAATGATTGCTACAGCGCAATCACTTTAACGTTGGACATACTAATGTGCAGCTATAAAATTGTACTCACGTGTCTTAACCATACGTTCGTCTTCACAACCTGATCTTGTTCATTCTGAAAATTGCAAGGAACATTAGGTAACACGTGTTTCACACTTGTATCAGTCACACTCGTGATCGGTAGTCTCTTTGATCATTGATACGTCATCATTTATCAATATAGACTAAATGTTTACGTTTCCTCGAATCGCTGCATGCCGACTGATGCGTTCAGATAAACCATGTTTCTAAATGTAACCGGCGCGGCGCAAAAAAACATATAAAAGCGTCGCTGGGAAACCTCGAAGTATGGTCAATTACTACATGACCAGATGATTATGTGATGCTAGTACGTGGAAATACGTTCAAACGATCGTAATGTTTTTTTGCTCCAATGGGCTAAGATAAACAGTAAGGACTAGGACTAGTCATGAGACTAAATATCGTCATGCCAACGGTCTCTGTATCTAGCTATCGCAACTGGCAACTATACGCATTGTCTGCTTATATATATGTATATATATATATATATATATCAGAAGTAGATAAATAGGGAAGGAGTGTGAGTTCAATAAACATGGGAAATTCGTCATTTACTAGCCTTAGAATACCTACGATTTACTACACCTAACTCAACCAACTTGAGTTCAAATCGTACACAGTACATTCGCCTAGCATCGTGCGAAATCGTCTCCTCCGAAATCGCAATCCGGAGATACAGACTAAAACGTACGACACGATTCTCCATTCTGTTGGCAGCAAAACAAATCCATAACCCGCCTAACTTGAAACAATAGGCAGCTACTAACGACTCTTGCGCACTCTTGCTGCCCTGCGGCGATTGCGTGTGGCTGCTGGAAGATGCGACATTAGATCGCAACACTCTGCGAGCTAATCTATTGACTATTTTACAGCTGCGTGTGCCCCCACGCACGCACGCACCGCCCATCAGCAGCAGCGTCCATGTTCCAATCTCCCAGCGAGCCACACAGCAGGCCGCCGAGGGCACAAGAGTGCGCACGATTTGTTAGGTAAGCTGCTATTGTTTCAAGTTAGGCGGGTTATGGATTCGTTTTGCATGCCAACAGAATGCGAGAATCGCTGCCGTACGTTTTAGTCTTCTAGCTTCCGGAATTGCGGTGTATACGACGCGAACAAACGGATTTTCGCACACGATGGCTAGCGAATGTACTGTGATACGATTTGACCTCACAGTTGGTTGATTACACGTATAAATTCGCAGGTATTCTAGGATAGTAAATGACAATTTTCGCATCTTTATGTGAAGTCACACTCCTTCCCTATTATTTATTATCTATTTATATTCATATATTATATAAGTATATATATATATAGTATATATATATATATATATTTATTATTATTATATTATATAAATGTATATTATATATATAATATAAGTATTCGTTATTAATGAGGGTTCCCTTTGGCTCAAGAGAGAAGCCGTGCG
>NW_014577180.1:693968-696468 GCF_000485595.1 Priapulus caudatus | reverse complement strand
CAGAGTTCGGTTACAATTTGTAACGCTTTTTTACTACAAGTTTTACAGCAGGCACGTTACTCGTATCCTATGTAATAAGATTTGGACTAATAAAAGTTGCAAAGATATTAAAAATCCGACCGTTATTTCATAAAAAAATTTGATAAAATAGTGATACGAAATAGTACGCGGATTGTGCGCCCATTTACCTCTTTCAAATCATACGCTGTTTACAAATCTCCATTCGCTGGATTTCCCCCGAGCTCCGCCTACTTTAAAAATAGTGCTAGCATTGTGGCAGTGGTATCCTGAGTGTGCGAAGGGGCACTGCATACAGTTTGGCACTTCAGCTGTGTACCATGAGTGTTTTATCATATAATATGTTGTTCGGCGTTTTTAAAAATTACACCGATTTGTGCATGAAAAACAGTCGCACAGTCGAATAAAGACCATAGTTGAGAGAATTTCTTTTAAATTACCAGTAACCATTGAGCAATCCCCGTATGCATGCCATTGGCACTCACGATAGCCAGCCTTACATCGCATCAACTTTAGTGCCCGAGCTGCGGGCCCTCCGATTGGTCGGCTGACGATGCGTCACATCCTGTAACCCAATAGAGGGTTCCGCGACTTGCACTAAAAATAGCAATATTACCTACAATCCCGTGACGCCGGCCATATCGGTTCCAAAAAGAGCAAACACTAGTTGCGTGTAATCTGCCAATCTGCACAATCAACCGATTTTACATTGGCTATAGGCCTTGTGTTATTATTGCAATAGATATTAGCAGTAAGTGGATCCCGATTTTGCAGACAGGTTTATCAGCTGGTTTTGGTGTGCTAGAATTCGATATGATTGTGCCGACCCGGTTAATGGGCGCCGGTTTTACAGGGTTTTGCAAGCAGGTTTACCATCGTGGGTTTTAGGTGCTCGAGTTCAATGATGCTGTCACACAGTCGGCAGATTCGTAGATTGAGCAGATCGAAAGATTGCACGCAACACATATGTTCATAGACTTGAGTTTGTTTACATCGTGAAAGTTCAGAAATTTCACCGATTTTACTGCATCTACTCTAGCTATCAAACGTAGCTTTTTATAATCGCAGAAGCTACGGGTACAGCAGCCGTATCCCACTACGCATGCGCTGCAGCCGTATCTTAATGTCTCGAGGCTAGGGGTACGGAAGTCCCACACACAAGTACAAACAGTCACCCTATCCCTAACCCTAACCCTAACCCTAACCCTAACCCTAACCATAACCATAACCATAACCATAACCATAACCCAACCCTAACCCTAACCCTAACCATAACCATAACCATAACCATAACCATAACCAAACCCTAACACTAACTCTAAACCGACTCGGCTATCTTATATACGTGTGTCATAGTACCAAAAATAATCTATGGTGTGGGAGAGCGACGCATGCGCAAATGGACTGCCGTACCCGTAGCCTCGAAACATTAAGATACGGCTACCGTACCTCCAGCCACAGCGTTTTATAATAGCTAGTGTATGGACATTTGTCGACTGTCTGTAGTGTACGTAGTATGGATAAGTACTTTGATTCACTAGACAACGTAGCCAAAGCACGCTATCTCGAGAAGATTGCGTGCATTGGTAATCGAGATCCATACCAAATAGACAATGCCGAATAGAGTGAGGACCACAATGTGTTCCCATCACACACCTATTTGGATCTCGTGAACTACCTAACATTCCAGCCGAGTCCATTTCATACTCTCAAGGACTTTCAGAACTACAAAAGCCTGGATGCCTACGATCGACTGTCCTTCGATTGGGTTAGTGGTGTATCAGCTAGTCTACATATATCATGTGAACAGTGAGAGTCCCATCTACGTTATCCGAGCACGTGTTATGCACTCCCAGTCTCTAATTATACCATCTCTCTATCCGTGCATGGGTCATGATGAGAGAATATGGGACAGGCATCATGTCAGCACACTGTAATTGTAAAGCCGGGCTTGGTGAATTCTGTTCACATGTTGCCTCGGTGCTATTTTATGTAGAGTATTCTGCACGTGCAAGAGAAATCACCACCCCCATTCAGACAGCTGCCTACTGGATGCCGGCGATCGAATCCTCTCATGCCATATCCCATCCCATCTAATACCATCTCATCACATTCAGTGCCATCCCATGCCATGTACTAGTATAGAGGGATACCCGGCGTTGCCCGGGGAAATCAGTGGCGTTACTCAGCTGGTGACCGCTTGGTTGAAAAGAAAATACCCCAAAAAATCTAACTATCTATCTATCCATGCATCCATCCATGCATCCATCCATCCATTCATCCCATTCCATCCCATCCCATCCCATCCCATGCCATCCCATCCCATCGCACCGCATCCCATCCCATCCCATATCCAATCCCATCTCCTCACATTCAGTGCTATCCCATGCCATGCCATGCCATCCCATACCATGCCATTCCATCCCATCCCATCCCATCCCATCCCATCCCATCCCATCCCATCCCATCCCATCCCATCGCA
>NW_014577180.1:660096-693958 GCF_000485595.1 Priapulus caudatus | reverse complement strand
CATCAACACCTATGATCTCAGCTGAAACTACCTACATTCCAGCCGAGCCATTTCATACTCTCAAGGACTTCAGAACTACAAAAAGCCTGGATGCTACGATCGACTGCCTTCGTTGGCGTGAGTGGTGTATCAGCTACTACATAGTATCATGTGAAACAGTGAGAGCCATCACCCTTATCCGAGACGTGTATGCACTCCCAGTCTCCTAATTTACCATCCTCTATCCGGCATGGGTCATGAGAGAGGAAATATGGACAGCATCATGGTCAGCCACACATTGTAATTGTAAAGCCGGGCTGGAATCTGGTCACATTGTGCCTCGGCTGTTTTTATGTAGAGTATTGCACCGTGCAAGAGAATCACCACCCCCATAGACAGCTGCCTACTGATGCCGGCGATCGAGATCTCTCAGGCCACTATCCCATCCTATCTAATACCATTCTCATACCATTCAGCATCCATGCATGTAACTGATTATAGAGGATACCCGCGTGCCGGGCGAAATCCAGTGCGTTACTCAGCTGGGCACGCCCAAACACCCAGAGAATAAATCCACCCCGCGACCTCCCCAGTGACGTTGGTTGAAAGAAATACCCCAAAAAATCTAACTATCTATCTAATCCATGCATCCATCCATGCATCCATCATCCATTCATCCCATTCCATCCATCCCATCCCATCCCATGCCATGCCATCCCATCGCACCGCATCCCATCCATCCATACCAATCCCAGTCTCCGCACATTCAGTGCCTTCCCATAGCCATTGCCATCCATCCAATACCATGCCAGTCATCCCATCCATCCATCCATCCCATCCCATTCCCATCCCATCCCATCCAATCCATCGCACCGCCATCCATCCCCAATCCCATCCCTCTCATCACAGTCAGTGCCATCCCATGTGCCATGCCATCCCAGCCATGCCATGCCATGCCATCACATCCATCCATTCCATCCATCCATCCCATATCGCACCGCATCATCCAGATCCATCATCTCATCGCCATCCCATCCCATGCCATTTCCCATGCCATCCCATGCTCATCGCATAGCCATTCCATTTCCCATTCCATCCCATCCCATCCCATCCCAAACAGTAAAATAATAAGAAAATCAAAAAAAGACATTAAAAAAAAAATATTAATCAAACAAAATAATTAATAAATAAATACAATAATATAAATAAATAAAAAAATAAAAAATAATACATACTAAGGGTAGGTAAAGAGAAAAAAGGAAAAAAAGGAATCTAAACTTATCTATTACATGAATCCAGGCATCCATCCATCCCATTCCATAGCCATCCATCCCATCCATCGCACGCATCCATCAAATCCCATCCCATCCAGATCTCACATTCAGACTGCCAGACCATGCCACTGCCATGCTCATCCATCTCATCGCACCGCATCCATTCTATCCCATGCCAGGCCATCCTATCCATCCGCATCGCATGCCATCCCATGCCATCCCATGCCATCCCATGCATCCATCTCCATGCCATCACCCAAACAGTAAAACAATAATCAAGAAATCAATATGATAAAAAACATTAAAATAAAATAATTAATAAAACTAGAAAATAATAAATTAAAAATAATAATAAATTTAATAATTATAAATAAAAAATTAAAAATTAAAAATAATACATACTAAAAAGGAAAAAAGGTGAAAATAAGTTCCCCAGCTGGGACTCGAACCCGGAATCCTGGTGTAGCAGACGGATTTTGTACTGATGAGCCCACTGCGCCATTACGTTTATACACCATGGATTCAGACGTGATGTTGTGTGTACGTACGTGACCGCCATCTATTGATCAATAATTTTTTTTATGAATGTTTAACTTTTTAACTTTTTTAAATTTTTGTTTCAGCCAGAACCCCCTCCCAAACGTGCTGATTCTGAAAATATTTTTAGTTTTCCTCTAGGCTGCGGAGTTCTCTAGTTATGCGCGAACACACACATTCGGCTGAATAACTTTATATATATAGAAATGTGTAGCGGCGTGCGGTGTACCTGTGTGTTGCAGAGAAGCATTTGACCGGCATTTACAGGTAATTATCGGCAATACAAGGAGAAAGAGAGTAGAGAAACATTGGTAGTAAATACATTTCGTGTTCATTCAGCATTGCTTTTTTATTGAAGATGCTCCAAACGTCTGTGGTCCGCCTGCATGGTCTCTCGTCACTTTACCTTGTGTTGTGCTCACGCTAGGCAGCCTAAAAAAGCTGTGTGGCTCTCTCTGATACCGATTGCTGCAGTTGACAACACCGCAGAAGAGCGGCGTTGTGATGGATTTGCTTAATAGGCGAATAAACTGAACTATGCCTGAACTGGTTTCTGGAACCCTCATGGCCGGCGGCGTTGCATTGTGGATAATTTGAAAATTCGCGGAACCCTCTATAGGCTAATGAACAGGTAGGGATTTAATAGTGGTCAGGTGTCGTCTGGTCTAGTCTAGTCCAGTTTAGTCAGTCTAGTCTAGTCGAGTGTGTTCGGGCCACGTCTACCAGCGTGGAGCCTGCTACCACACGTTGACTTATATTGTTGATGTACATGGGCTAACCTTTTCGATAGGACCAACCTTTTCAATGTGAGATCCGATGTGCATGTAAATGCGCACAGCTAGGTTGGCGCGTACGTGCACGGCAGATGTAGACCTACACGCCTGCGTGTATTTGCACGCGTGCATATATCATTACAATATCCGCAGGCTTTCCAGCGGCCCTAAAATTCCCTAAAGTTCCTAAAATTTTAAGCTCACCCTAAAGTTCCTAAAAAAACTTTAAAAATGTATGCAATTCCTAAACAAAGGGCTAAAATTTTATTCAAATTCCTAAAAAAAAAATTCACAGATATGTTTGGAGTTTTTGGTGATGAGATGATGAACTTTTGGTTTGTAATTATGTCTAATCAGTAATGGATGTTTTCTAGTTATCTTTATACAGAGTAAGTATTGTGACTCTCAGTCTACCAGTGATTCTTAAGCGTCAGTGTCTGATTCTACGACCCTGTTACTGGCTGGATGTACAAGACATGCCTAATTTGCATGAAACTTGATGATGTACAGTCGTATCGAGGACTTGGAGGATAGGAATAGCTGGTAGACTGAACACATACCACATAGAACTGTATCTGTAAGTTAACACGTTGATGTTTATGAAAGGTAAGTGACTTATTTTATCCCTAAAATGTTTCGATTCAACCCTAAAAATTCATAAAATAGCCCTAAAAAAACCTTCATTTCTCCCTAAAATTAGCCCTAAAATGTTGTCAAGGACTGCTGGAAAGCCTGTATCCGGCCTTCGTGGAAAAATATCACATTATCAGTAGGTCGTCGGAGAATTCTCTGGAAATTTTCCGTAGGAACGCATATTCGATTATGTAAAGGCAGTCAGTGGTAAAATGTCACAGAACTTACGAATGTTCGCGTTATGTTACGAACGTTTTACGTTTTATACTGATGCATCCACCATACACCCTAGGGTGGAATAATACGAACTGTTTATCAGCCCGTTTACAGCCTATTACAGTACAAACTCAACATAATTTTTAAAAGTTAGTTTTTAATCAGTAATATGTACGCAGACAGGTGAGACTAAATATATCTATATTTATTAATTTTTCGATTTATTTAAATTTATTTAAAGGATGATCAACTTAACAGACTATGATGTTTAACAACAATGGTGTTCCAAAACGAAACCATATAAGATGGCGATGTGTCTTTTGCAAATTAACCATTCAGATGTCATAAATTGACACTCGTATTTCAAGCTTATTCTGTGACAACCGAAATGTGATTATATGTGGTAGCATTGCGAGACGCTGCGTGCATAAGGAAAATAGGAACCTGTAAATGGACTAGGTTGAAACTTATAGCATATAATTATAGCATTATAGCTATAAATAAACAGCTAATAGGTAACGATAGGAAAACACTCCATGACCATTTATGAGATATGAAAAGTAGGAGTAGGCAAGTTACTACGATGACTAGCCTCGTGTTTAGTCGTGATATACTAACTTTTTTCGCGCATAACCGCGCGTCTACTCAACAATGCGTGATCGTAACAAAGTGTTTGCGTGAGGTTGTGCACCACGCGCGAATACAGGCACACACACACACACACACACACACACACACACACACACTACACAACACATACACACACCACAAACATCAACACACCACCCCCACACACAAACACATAAAGCTACAGCAAATAGCACTCACACACAACACACACACACAAACAAAGCACACAACGCACACAATACACACACACAAAACTATACACACACATCAGGGCACGCAGCAAACACACACACACACACACACACACACACACACACAAACACTCAAACACACCCACACAAACATTACACATACACATACTGCGCAACGCACAAAACAACTCACACAAAACACACACCACACACACACACAGGCGGCACACAGCACACACAAACACACACACACAGCACACACTACATCACACAACACACACGGCACGCACACACACACGCGCAGCGCCACACGGAAGCGCTCGCACAGCCTCCCCCCCCCACACACACACAGAAACACGAGGCACACACAACATCACACACACCGGCAACAACAACCCCCGCTGCCAACCGCAGCCCACCGAGCGCGCGGCGAACGGTGGAAGGCGCACGGCGCGCGCACACAAACGAATGCAACACAACACACACACACACACACACACACACCACACACACGACACACCACACAACAGCACATCTGCAGCACACACACAGGCATAATATATATATATATATATATTATTATCTATATTATTATATATATATACACGACGCACACGCACCACGCAACACGCTACTCACTGCATCGCACGCACTGCACGGCACTCACGCACGGCACCACAGAAGCGCAACACGACACACACCACACACCACACACACACACACACCAACAGCAACACACACACCACACACACACCACCACACAACCGCCGGGCGAGACCGCGCACACACAATCACCACACCATATATAATAGGATATATACGTAATATATACATATATATATATATACGGAATAAACGCCGTAAAAGCGTAAGCGGTTGAACAACGCAATTTTTCACGTCAAACATAGCCAAATGAGAAAGATCCACGGAAATCGCCCTATTATGCGCAAACAAATATGATGATCTATACTAGTCAAGGCAGCGCGAAGAGAAACAAACTGTTATAGTAAGGCTCCCTGCGGCGTAATAGCACGGACGAGGGTTGAGGAACCAACGAATGAGGAGCAGCTTATCAATGGACCCAATTTCTATCATTTAATTACGTGCGTTGTCTGTCATCCTATATGTCGCGCCGTGTAATAGCGACGCAAATAGAGTTAGTGATATATATATAATTTACTATCTTCCCTATTATCTACTTCTGATATATATATATATATATATATATATATATATTATAGTATATGTGTGTGTGTGTGTGTGTGTGTGTGTGTGTGTGTGTGTGTGTGTGTGTGTGTGTTGTGTGTGTGTGTGTGTGCTGTGTGTGCTGTGTGTGTGTGTGTGTATGTGTGTGTGTGTGTGTGTGTGTGTGTGTGTGTGTGTGTGTGTGTGTGTGTGTGTGTGCAGCGAGAGAATGAGAGCGAGAGTGTGCGG
Source organism: Priapulus caudatus (assembly GCF_000485595.1). NCBI lineage: Eukaryota > Metazoa > Priapulida > Priapulimorpha > Priapulimorphida > Priapulidae > Priapulus > Priapulus caudatus. The sequence goes on along the minus strand of NW_014577180.1, from coordinate 688,291 downwards.
AGAAAGAGCGAACGTTTGTCCGGAACGCATCGTGGAAACATTAGCCGGGTTGCGTCAAGCACGATCGAAATGTCGTCGTTACTATACAGAGTAAATACAGTTCTGCAGCAGTGTAGCCCTTAGCTCAGTAGCCATAGTTTTGCCATACTGCAACCCTCAGCCCAACCACAAACATTAAATTAACCATGACCCAAGCATTAACGCTACCCTAACAGTTATCATAACCCCAACTCGAACCGTAAGTATTTTTTCTTGAAACGTTGAAAACATATGCCAAAACGACAACCTTAACATGAACATGAACATTAACATCAACTATATCACTCATATATTAGCTAAGGACTTCCCAACAATAGACATTATACCGTAAGCTTAACCCTAAACATATTTCAGACCCTAAACCGATAGTAACCTAGCTATATAACTCAACGACAATCTTAGCCCTTGTCACAACTATACCTTTAATGGTAACCTTAACGATCACTCCTACTCATAATCAGAAGACCATGTAAATTGTGCGTTAAAACAACGTTTAAATAATGCGCGAATAACACAAATTCCTCTGAGTAGCACCTAAAAGGTTCTCGACACGACAGCATTAAAACAGTGCGAGGCGAGTGAAAAAAAACCTAGAATGACGGATCGCTAACATTCCGCCTAGGGTCGTCATATGCAACAGAAGCATGGAAGTGTCATTGGAGAGCCTGCATGGGCGATCACACGCACTATCAACAGATAACAGACCGTGGACGCTGCTGAAAGCCTGCAAGCAATGCAACCTTCTGCCGCTGCATCCCAGCTAGCACCGCGGCCTGCTCCTGAGGCTCATAGGGTCTATGTCCCCCAGGGTACTGCCGGAACGTACCCTGGGTACGGTCCGGTATACCGAAACGTACCCTGGTCACTATTTGATATGGTTAGGGTTAGGATTAGGGTTAGGGTTAGGGTTAGAGTTAGGGTTAGGGTTAGGGTTAGGGTTAGGGTTAGGGTTAGAGTTAGGGTTAGGGTTAGGGTTAGGGTTAGGGTTAGGGTTAGGGTTAGGGTTAGGGTTAGGGTTAGAGTTAGTGAGTAGGCGTAGGCGTAGGCGACTCCCTAGACTTGTTAGTGGAGTAGGCGGGGTACGGTCCGGCATATTAGATAGTACCAGGGTACGTTCCGGTATACCGGACCGTACCCAGGGTACGTTTCGGCAGTACCTCGGGGGACATAGACCCATTCAGCGCTACTGAGAGCTGTCCCGTCACGGGTGCGTAGTAGTAAATACAGCGTGTGCACACATCTCGTCCGTATGTCGTCGACCGTACAAGCAGCAAGACGACCGAGCGCCAATAAAAATCAATAGCGAAAGCATTGCGACGCAGCGAAAAACGAAATGGTGGCGGCGAGTATTAGTGCTGTGTGAGCCGTGGGGTCCCACGCGCGCGCTATAGTAGCAAACGTCCAGCCTAGGGTACCTAGTCCAGCCCTAGCGCTGATAGGGTCTATGGTCCCCAGGGTACTGCCGGAACGTACCCTGGGTACGGTCCGGTATACCGGAACGTACCTGGGTACGGTCCGGTATACCGGAACGTACCCTGGTACTAAATACTACTATCTAATATGCCGGACCGTACCTCGCCTACTCCACTAACGAGTCTAGGGAGTCGCCTACGCCTACTCCCTAACCCTAACCCTAACTCTAACCCTAACACTAACCCTAACCCTAACCCTACCCCTAACCATATCAGCTAGATAGTTACCAGAGTACGTTCCAGTATACCGGACCGTACCCAGGGTACGTTCCGGCAGTACCCTGGGGGACATAGACCCTATCAGCAACACTAGCAGTGATAAGCCACGGACGATGTCTAGCCATCGCATCCCTCTCTTTCGCTCGCTGTTGCTCTCTCCCCTCACTCACTCCCTCTCTCGCTCGATCATGCCCCCTCCCCCTTCTTCTCCTCCGCTTCCTCCTTTTCTTCCTCCTCCTCCTCCTCCCGATGATTGAAAATTAAATACTGAAATAATAATTGTAAATCTATCACGTAGAATTATAATTGGCTGAAATAGGTTACTTCACTCTTCATAATCACGTCAAACATAGCCAAATGAGAAAGATTCCACGGAAATCGCCTATTATGCAACAGAAAATATGATGATCTATAGTCAAGGCACGCGAAGAGAAACCACGTTATTAGTAGGCTCCCTGAGGCGTAATAGCACGGACGAGGTTGAGGAACCAACGAAATGAGGAGCACGTTATCAATGACCCAATTTCTATCATTTTAATTACCTGCGCTGTCTGTCATCCTATATGTCGCGCTGTGAAATAGCGAGGCAAATAGAGTTAGTGATATATATATATATATATATATATATGTGTGTGTGTGTGTGTGTGTGTGTGTGTGTGTGTGTGTGTGTGTGTGTGTGTGTGTGTGTGTGTGTGTGTGTGTGTAGCGAAAGAATGAGAGCGAGAGTGTGAGGAGAAAGAGCGGACGTTTGTCCGGAACGCATCGCATTTAGCCGGGTTGCGTCAAGCACGATCGAAATGTCGTCGTTACTATACAGAGTAAATACAGTTCTGCAGCCGTGTAGACCTTTAACCGACAAGAAATATAAACTGACGGAAAGATATTATACAAGCAGATGCAATATGACAGTATTATTGATGCATTTAATATAATGCCAAAAGAAATAGATATTGAAGAGCGTTCGGATATTGACCGTTTACGCCGGTGGTACTAGTAAGCAGCTACATGTAGGAAAAGGACAGTCATGGTAAGTTAAATCATCATCGAGGCCCATGATGCAGCCCAGTTGTACCCGTAATCAGGAAGACTATGAAAGCGGAATGTGTAGGGAATAAACTTCTATAAAATGCAAACTATTCCTTAACCCAACAAGAATGTAAGCATTTACCCTAACCATAATTATAGCAGTAGCCACAGTTTTGCCATACTGCAACCCTCAGCCCAACCACAAACCTTAAATTAACCATGACCCAAGCATTAACGCTACCCTAACAGTTATCATAACGCTAACCCGAACCGTAAGTATTTTTTCTTAAAACGTTGAAAACATATGCCAAAACGACAACCTTAACATGAACATTAACATTAACATCAACTGTATCACTCAGATATTAGCTAAGAACTTCCCAATAATAGACCTTAGGCCGTAAGCTTAACCCTAAACATATTTCAGACCCTACACCAATAGTAACCTAGCTATATAACTCAACGACAATCTTAGCCCTTGTCACAACTATACCTTTAATGGTAACCTTAACGATCACTCCTACTCATAATTAGAAGACCATGTAAATTGTGCGTTAAAACAACGTTTAAAATAATGCGCGAATAACACAAATTCCTCTGAGTAGCACCCAAAAGGTTCTCGACACGAAAGCATTAAAACAGTGCAAGGCGAGTGAAAAAAACCTAGAATGACGGATCGCTAACATTCCGCCTAGGGTCGTCATATGCAACAGAAGCATGGAAGTGTCATTGGAGAGCCTGCATGGGCGATCACACGCACTATCAACAGATAACAGACCGTGGACGCTGCTGAAAGCCTGCAAGCAATGCAACCTTCTGCCGCTGCATCCCAGCTAGCACCGCGGCCTGCTACCGAGAGCTGTCCCGTCACGGGTGCGTAGTAGTAAATACAGCGCGTGCACACATCTCGTCCGTATGTCGTCGACCGTACAAGCAGCAAGCCGACCGAGCGCCAATAAAAATCAATAGCGAAAGCATGCGCGCACGCAGCGAAAAACGAAATGGTGGCGGCGAGTATTAGTGCTGTGTGAGCCGTGGGGTACCACGCGCGTGCTATAGTAGCAAACGTCAACACTAGCAGTGATAAGCCACGGACGATGTCTAACCATCGCCTCCCTCTCTTTCGCTCGCTGTTGCTCTCTCCCCTTACTCCCGCTCTCGCTCGATCATGCCCCCTCTTTCTTCTCCTCCTCCGCCTCCGCCTTCTTCTTCTCTCCTCCTCTTTTTCCTCCACTCCTCCCCCTCAGCCTCCTCTTCCTCCTTTTCTTCTTCTCTCTCGCGCGCGCCATCTTCCTCTCTATCATCTTTCTGTTTCTCTCTGTCTCAATCCTATCGCTCTCTTCTTTTCTCTTTCTCTCTCTATGTCTACGTCAAATTATTTTTTCTCTTTCTCGCTTTCTCTAGATCTACCACTCTTCGTCTACTTCTCTTTATAATCCCGAGAGATTTCAATTATTGACGGCGTCCCGGTTGCAAGCGAAAACCGGTAAACTACCGAGTAAACAAATAACTGGCAAAAAAATGAACTTATATGTATACAACTATAACGACGTTGAATTGAATGCACGCGTAATCCTTGTCATGGTAGTCTACCGTACCTTATTGGTGCATGCAAACAACTCGAGATGCATGTCGTGAATACTATAACTATTCAGGTACGTTTCGCTCTATAGCCTGCGATATACTGCCATACGCACACGCATCTACGTAATATGTAATTTTGCAAATATGAAAGCAATAGGACGTAAGTATAGGCGCCCTATAGTAGAAATCGTTCCCAATATATACAGACTAGACTACACATGAGGGTGGTACGTGGCAAGTTGACGTAGAGATATTGCGTAAGAAATTCGTCAGCCGTTGCGCAAATATTAAACATACGAAATAAAATGGTTCCGTGCATTTGGTTGTTGCATATCCAACTTGAATTTAAATCTCAGAATTCCGTCAAGGCATTTTCTCGGCATGCGCATAATATTTTGACATAAGATATTGCATATAATGTATACGAGCTGCAAGAATTGAAGACTAACGTTCGGCGCATTTGACCGATGTTCAAAATGAACGCAGCCGGTAAATGTGGGTTATCGACCAGTCACGTCTGGTAACTAAACCCACAAGCAATAAAACTCGAAATCCCGACAAACAAATGTCGCAATGAATAATGCATATGTAATAATGAGAGCATGTGGCCAAAAACCTATTACATTTACATAAATACACGAATACAACTGGAGATCTGTCCAATACGATTTACGATTTCCTAAACTATATGTAACGTAATATTACTTAGATTCGCTCACGGCGATAAGGAAACCTGTCCGATGATTCGTCAATAACAAACCTAATTGTCTAAATCGCGTCAATCAGCGTTGCGATAAGGCGTTCTAAAGACCACAAGGTCGACATTACTACATGTGCGCATAACTAACATATAAATAATATTCAATAAGGGTGTGAGTGTGTTCACTTTGCTAGATTGAGCTAATTTCTTAAATTATTAATAATTGCTTCTTGGTCGACAAACTCGAACAGTCCGGGAGCGTTGACAAAGAACGACAGCGTGCCTGACAAAATGACGAGGACAAACGTGTAGAGAAGCAGACGGTCGAGAACCATGGCAACGTACCTCCAGTCCTCCGCCACCTGCCGAGCGAAATAAGCAATTACTCGATAGAAATTTCATTAAAAGCGTTTATTACTGTAACATAAAACGACTACTATTGTATCATGCTACGAAGCCACACGCCACGCACGCCCAAACACTCAAGCACGCATGAGCAGATTAATTAAAATAGACGAAACGTACGCACGCACGCGCGCATCATACGCATCTATTATTATCTCTCTCTCAAGCATAAATCCAGGTGGACCGTGATAGTTGCCTGGTCAAAAAAAGCAATCTACACCGCAGCCGCCATCTGCTCGCGCCTAGTGTGTATTCACGCACTTGATATTCACGACCAACGTGAATTCATTATATGTGCATCGAATGTGCGGGCACCTTTTAGATTACTCGCCGAAATACACGGAGCTCTTAAATGTCACATAGAAATATGACCGCACAGAGACTAACTGTATGAGAGACACGGGTTGAGAATTTGCTTGGAAATTTCACTCGTATGCGACTAACCGATAATATCCTTCAGAATTTTACTGATCCGAAAACTCGATTGATTTCTGATAATTTCTATTATGTAAAAAATGTGCACGGGAATTATCTCTGCTTACGATATTACGGATAAATCGGCTTCAGTATAATATGTTGGCTACTTGAAATAAGGACATTCAATCATGTTTATATGTTTATTTTACATCGAGAGAACCAGTGAGTGCGGAATAACTAACCACATATCACCGCTGATGTAAGAGCACATAATAATAATACTGCAGCATACGCTTTTATTCGTTACGAAGGTTAGACACATGCTAGGTTCTTATACGATATTTTAGTTCTATCCTCACCTCTGATACTTTGTCGTACACACGGAGATGGTCGGAGATAAGCTCAATTGCACAAGCGGCCCTCTGGACTTCTGGTGGAGCGACGACGGAGCTGCGACTGTTTTCCCCTATGTCATCCGCATCGGCAGCCTGCCCTTCAGCCGGAAATAGACTACAATGTGGATGATGGTGTTCCTTCATCGGTAACGGAAGCGACGTAACAACTTGCTGCGAGAATGTTGGATCCGGGTTTGTGTCTAGCTTAGCGTACATATGGCCGCTGTAATTCACCGTCGTTACGTTAGGTCTCTTCATGAAGAGAAACTTTGGCATGATTTCGATGAACACTCGCTTGATCCATCGCGGCATGTTGTGCGTCACGGGTCCCCGGTAGTTCCAGTTGATGATGATCACAGTGATGAATATCGTACATATATTCATGAGAAACGTGAAAAGCAGATACTTCGAAACTAGAGGTATCGTCAGCGACGTTGGCGGAAGGATCATCGACACCAGAAACAGAAATACGATGAGCGCGAGCAGCAGCGATATAGCCAGCGTCATCTTCTCACCACAGTCGGAGGGCAAGTAGAACACGATCATGCTCAACATCGCAAGTGATACGCAGGGCATGACGAGGTTGATCGTGTAGAATAGCGTCTTCCGTCGGATTTGCAGCGAGTAGTACATGTACTCCTTCGGTGGATCGCCGTTCGTGCCATTCTCGATTATGATTTCCGACGGACAGTCGATCAGGTCCCAAGTGCCGCTATAGACGTAGTCGTTTAGATCAATCATCTTCAGGCCCGAGTGGTAGGCGAGCTGCAGCAGGTCACCGCTGAATGTCCATGAGCCGAATTTCATGCCGCAGGTCTGCTGGTCGTAGGGGAAATAGCGCACGTCGATTGTGCACGATGTTTGAAAGATGGCCGGAGGAATCCACTGTACGGTGCCGTCGTAGTTAAGGACAATATTTACTCGCGAGTTCGCCTGGTAATTGCCGTCAGCACTGGAAAAATAAAACGAAGATTTTTTAACGAAGTACGTGGCACGTCGAGCGGCAATGTCGTGAATCTATATAGACACATGGCAGACATGATGCCGGTTTAACACTGGGTCCATATTGAAAATACGATGTAAACTATCAAGGAATAGCTACACGGTGGAGAGACACTAAATGAGAGAACAGCAACTTACTAGAAATAAAAATCGATCGATAGCAAATATGACCGTTGCATATTGCAGGCATATTACCGAGAAAATATTTACCGGGCCCTTTATTGTCACCAACGCGACATATTTGAAGCTGTCATATGTTACAGTATTCATAGAGATTTCACGGGTGTGCTAATTCAGTGTTATACGGTTTACTAATTTTTACAGCGATAAAGAGCTTTTGCGCGAGAATAGTCTTTACATGTGTGTGCAGCGGAATTGCCATTCGGCTTGATTTGCCATTACATTGCTTGATTTAGCAGACAATATTCCTTCCTACTTATACGGACATATAATATATATGGACCTTTATGGACGCGCCTACGCTTGTTTAGTTATAACAGGATGGGATGTGTAACGTTCAAAACAGCATTGATGGGAATGACGGCCGGTGCAGTAAAGGTAGCAGCCTATATAGTAGCAGGTCGTGTGCCATTGCGTAAATTCATGTAGATTCTAAAATTTGTGTCTTTACAATTCTATTCACCTTCATCGTCTTAAATTCTTCACGTTGCGTAAATTAAAAAGATCCATGCGAACTCCTGCGTATAGTTTAGGTTTACGTGCCGGCACTACACGTACCACACGAGCGGCTAAACTATCCCCGATGGCAGAAACAGTCACGATGGCAGTCCGACAGTCGGAGCGAGTTTGCGGGGACAGGTATGCAAAGAGCGAGACAAGAGGGTTACACCACCGCCAACACCGCCACCGCCGCGCCACCGCCACCGCCATCGCCATCGCCACCGCCACCGCCAGCGCCACCGCCACCACCACCACCACTACTGAAGTTAGCATGCAAGACGTGGTTGATAACAATTAAGTTAGCAATTAAGCCTCCTGTTACAGAACTGACATTTGCTGAAAAGAGAATTACTAAATTTTAGACTTACTTGTTGAAGAGCACTATATCTGGTACCCAGATTTTATCAGAGGGGATTTGTATCTCTTTCAGGCCGTTATACTCCGTCGGATCCCAGGCTAGTTGATAATCATTCCAGGTCTGCAAATGCATAACGCGCCCAAGGCGTGTTAGTAGATACCAACGCAATGTTATTAATTAACACAACGAAACGACACCATGCGACGTGACATCCGCCAGACTTTGCCATATATGGTCAAATATTTATTTATGTCGAAAGAAAAGAAATTAACACCACAAGAAAACTTACGTGTCTGAGCCAGATGTTGGTCTTTATTATTTGATTCTTTTCATCCTAGAAATAAACGTCAAAAGGATACCTCTATTCATTTAAACGCATTTCATCTCGGATGAAGTAAAATGGTGTGATTGCCTTAAACTGGTAACTAAAAACTGGCGTTGTTTGTTTTAACATGCGCAATGATTGTAGTTAATTTTTACTACTAATATTAGATAATAATATTATGAGATGTTCATCTTAATCGATTAGTAGACTAATAGTTTTACTGCTACAACGACACTATATATACGTATACGTACAGAAAATATTATAATTAAAACAACTGGAGACATATTTGCACAAACGTTTTCGCATTATTGCTCTTCAGGTGCATAGGAATGATGGATGGAAGGAGTGCACATGAAGAGCAATAAAGCGAAAACGTTTGTGCAAATGTCTCCAGTTGTTTTAATTATAATATTTTCTGTATATATATATATATATATATATATATATATATATATATATATATATATATATATATATATATATATACCAGTGTATACGCAATGTGTTCCAGTGTGTACGCAAGTTGTATTAAAACAGTGGTTAGGGCGAAACAGAAACAGGATCAGCATGACATCTCGCTAGCGCGCGCGTGGTTGAATAAGCCGCTATCATAGATAGACCAGAGCCATCGTTGCTTCTTCCTGATCACGACCGTTGAACCTGACCCACTTAACTGCACGGCGGCCCTAAACTAGACACGATCGACGCGACACAGCAGAAGCTGCTGGTCTTTCCTGGTGGCTGTGCCATTGGTGGCGGGGGGGGGATTAACCATCTATGATGGACGTGGTCGCATCGAAACTACTACAAACTACGTGACTGCTGTGTGCTCAAAAGGATGAGCGAGGCGGCTGCAGGATGAGGAAGACGTGGAGGTTGCGGAAGAGTACGAGGGGAGGAGGAAGATGATGATGAAGATAATGAAGATGATGATGAAGATAATGATGATGATGATGACAATGAGGAGGAGGAAAAGGAGGAGGAGGAGAAGGAGGAGGCTGGCGAGAGGAGGAGAGTTGTGTGGATACGTTAAAATTAATCTTAATATTTAATAATTTCAAAAATAATTTAATATGTAGTTCTTTAAAATATTTTGGCTCTTCAAGGAGTAGTGGGCCACGCCACGTGTTTGTTGTCGTAGGTGAATATAATGGATTGTTTTACCGGGGCGAGGACGCTCCCCTTATCTCAATCCCATAACGCAGTGATGCAATCATTTCTATACCTGACGCCAACTGAACAGAAGCAGAATAATCGTGTCAAGCTGGCGGTTTAACATCAGTGACAAGGTATAGGCTTCAAATACCGGACCATTGAGCCTGATGTTCTAAAAGCTAACTGTTAGATAAATACTCCTAAACAGCTCTCATTGCGAGGGTTTATCACGTGGCCGTATATAAAATGCTGCGTTAAATATTAAGGATAGATGGGAGAGAGCCGTCGCAACAGAATATCCAACGCAGCCGCTACTAGAATAACAACCAAGCAACGATAGAATAGATAGCACGCGGTATGTTGGGCACCGTAGCCTTGAAAATGACGTCATAGAATGGGGTATCGTCGGCGAGAAGGGGAGGGGGGTCTTGGGGTAGAGCGGCAGTACGTGCGTAGCTAGACGCGCACTTACGACATTGATTATCTGTGTGAGGGCAACTCCGAAGTCGCAGTAGGTGATTTCACTCTGGTTGCGGACTGGACGTATTAGCCGGTTGTAGTCGTTGAACAGCTTCATAACAAGTTTGTCCTCGTGACCCGTCTTGTCTGCTTTTCCGCTCCCATGCACAAGCTCTGCGCACAAGGAAAAGCAGTAGTCAACACCGCGTGATGATAGTTATTGCGTATGCACACATAGCGAAGCAGTAGTACTAATCATTCAGTTAAAGTAGCTATTTCGGACTAACGTATCGTCTAACTTGTAGTCTTACCTTTCGTGTGGTCATAGCGAATAAAGTAAAACTAGATCAAGCAGTAGTCAGCACTACTTGTTAGCATAGATAACCTGTGCGTATTGCTCATGACGACAGAAAATGTATACAGAGTGGCTACGCGTCCGGTTACCGGACGCCCAGCTCCCTGGCTACGCGTCCCGTCATCCATTTCACACGAGATCATCAGGTGTTAGTAACAAATTGTTGCATGGAAACGCGTGCGTTGCGTTGTTTGTGGTCAATTTCGTACAGGCTTCTACTAGTTATTAAACTGCTTCACAACAAAAACCGCACCGGTGCGTATCGTGTATGTTATGGCAAGTGCCCCAAATCTACGTCACGATTAGGCCACGCCCCGTTCAAATGTTTAATTCTACTGGATTTACTATTGTTTCAAGCGTTACAAAAACACATTTTTTTGATAAAATACTTAAACGTAAGTATTAATATGGTAAAATTACTGTTTAGTGTTTTTTCCTGAAAAAAATATAGTTGGGTTCACATAAGAAATGATGACCGGACGTGTAGCCCGGGAGTTAGGCGTCCGGTAGCCGGACGCGTAGCCACGGCCAAATGTATAAGCCATGAACCGCGTTAAATTCCGTATACAAATTTAGAAGTTCATACATCGTTCCACTCAACAAGATCATTACGCGCTGTGGGAATTAACTAAAATCCCAGTAACTAGAGTCCCATTAATAGTGAGTTGCAACATAGGCTTTATATTATGTCCAACGAGGTTGGTGAAATTAATTCAATTGCAAGAAGTTGGAATTAGCAGTAGTAGTTAAAAATATATCATCTCGATGCTAGCAAAACCGAAATAAACGGGGCTGTAAAGCATTTTACTCTTGGAAAATATAGCTAACTAGCCTGGTACCCGACGTTGCTCGGGGAAAAACGCGTAGGAACAACTTTTAATAGCAAATTCATCCACATATACTTACTTAATTCTAAAATATTTTTACCCCCCCCCCTTCACCCATACGATCCCCACCAGAAAAAAAAGAGAATCGTACTGGATTCACAATCTAAACACTATCCAACCACACGGACTCAATCTACGGGTAGAGATTCCGGGATGGATAGAAGACAGTAATCACCCTCCCACCAGCATGGTATACACGCAATGCTAATTCTCAGCCGACACTCTAGGGTAGGGGGTGGCTCGGTTTACCTTTTTATAACTTTTTTTTACTTAATTCTAAGGATTGATTCGAAACAAACAATAAGCAATATTCGGACAAAAAACATTCGAACGATTCTATGACTCTGTGTAGTCAAAGATTCTGGATATACAACATTGTTATGAAATTGCGCCAAGTTATTATGAATATCCCTCTCTGGCTTTGCAAGCCTCATCTCGCCTATTAAATACACAATTGCTGACATCTGTCACGTGTCTCTCGTATCATTGGGATTTGCTTTACATCAAAATAATACATGAAAACTAAACTGCACTAAATACATAGGTCAATAAACTAAACTCGTCAATATAGCACGGTATCAGTTCAGGGTCACTTTCATCGTAAAATAATGAGCAGATTTTAAAAAGTAAATATTTCTCCAAACGTATGGATATCACCTCATTTTAACCAAATTAGTTGGTCAATTTGGCAGAGTTCTGCACCAGTGAAGTTACCATAGATGACATTATCAAACATATGAATAGCACCTGTTTTAACAAACTTAATTCTTTATACCATGTGAGACTCAACTGACAACTGAGTGCATAATAAAAAAAGATATAAATTTGGCATAGTTTAACCTGGTATTAACAAAGTTTTAGCTTTTGTCCGCTAGATGGCTACATTCGCGGAAATTTGGCTGTTCTACTTTTCTGACATCACTCCACTACTAAAATTATCGCCCGTATTAAGGCCTATAATTGATCGTCATTATATCTACAAAATTGGGTGGATTTAACAAATATGAATAAGCCTATGTTGGTGTCGGACACACGGGCTATACACTGAGATCGGTGGCGTGGGCTTATTGCTCACTGCGGATAAGATTACCGCGTCAGAATATCGGTCTCTCCTCTCTTATAAGATAGAAGTATCAACAAATGCTGGCGAGAGGGTAAGAACTGTATTTAAATTTTATTTTGTAATTCAGAACTTAGATATACCCTCTAATACGTCAGCTGTTTTTATCGGGTCTGACTGAAAATTTAAACATACAAAGGCACAGGCAACCGGTGTGATTATGCCTAATTTGTGTGTATTTTAAAATAAATTAATGCAAATTATATTTAGTATGAGCCACTAGTAAGCTAGATATCTCCGGTTACTAGTGGCTCATACTAAATATAATTTGCATTAATTTATTTTAAAATACACACAAATTAGGCATAATCACACCGGTTGCCTGTGCCTTTGTATGTTTAAATTTTCAGTCAGACCCGATAGAAATAGCTGACGTATTAGAAGGTATATCTAAGTTCTGAATTGAAATACATTGAATTGTAGTTAGAATAATTGACAAATAAAATTGAAATACAGTTCTTACCCTCTCGCCAGCATTTGTTGATACTTCTATGTTATAAGAAAGGAGAGACCGATATTCTGACGCGGTAATCTTAGCCGCAGTACTGACGTAGTGCACGATTGATAAGTAAGCCTAATAATAATGTTGCCGTAAAGTAGAGCCTAGGGGACACGGTGATTTGTGCGAGTGGTGAGCGTAAATAGATTCACTGTTTTACAAAGGACTCCGGACTGTCTCTGCAGACGGGCACACTAAAACCTAAATATGCGAGAGAAAGAGAGAAAGCGAATTAAATAGATAGATGAATGGATGGATGGATGGATGGGTGGCTGGATGGATGGATGGATGGATGGATGGATGGATGGATGGATGGATGATGGATTGGATGATCGGATGGATGGGACTGGATGGTATGGTGTTGGGATGGATAGGATGGCATGGAACAGACAGATAGACAGACCATATATACTATATATATATAAATAGATAGATTGATAGATCAGATCATATAATAGATACGATTAGATAGATAGATAGATAGATAGATAGATCGGAGGAAATATGAATGGATGAATGGATGATTGATGTATGATGATGGAGTGGTATGATGGATGATTGTGATGGATGGATGGATGGATGGATAAATGATTGGATGGATGGATGGATGAGATATGATAGATAGATAGATATATAAATAAGATAGATAGATAGATTAATATATATATAGTATAGATAGTGACAGAGGCAAAGTGAGATATAGGAAGATAGATAGATATGGTAGGAGTAGAGTAGGATGATGATAGGGGATACGATAGATAGATAGGTATGTAGAGTAGGATTAGGATAGATAGATGAAGAGTAGATAGATAGATAAATAGAGTGAGATAGATAAGATTAAGAGTAGATAGACCTAGATTTAGATAGACTAGATATGGATAGATATGATAGCTAGATTAGATATGCCTAGGATAGATAGAAAGATATGGATTAGGAGGTGAGATGAGAGGTAGGAGTAGATTTGGAGGTGGACAGACAGAGTAGACCAGACATATATATTATATATAAATAGGATAGATTAGGATAAGATTAGATCAATATAGGTATGATAGATGAGAGTAGATAATAGCTAAATTAGATAAGATGGATAATATAAATGGGAGTGGAATGATGATGAGGATGGATGATTGGATGATGGATGGATGAGGATGGTGAGTGAGGAGTGGAGGAGATAGATTTAGAAACGATACGCTCTAATAAATAGATATGAGTAGATAGATAGATAGTATAGGAGATGATTAGCATAGATCAAATAGATATATGCGGATAGGATAGTAGGGTGGAGGTTAGAGTAGATAGGATAGATAGGATAGTAAGGTGGTGAGAGTGTGATGATAGAAGATTAGGATTAAGATATGATAAATATGATAAATAGATACTGTATAGATAATAGAGACGAGTAGATTATGGATAGATAATGAGTAGATGTGAGGTGATAGTGATGAGAAGTCGATAAATAGATAGAGCTAGATAGATAGAGTTGATGAGAAATATGATAGATAGATCTAGATAGATAGATATGGATAGATAGATAGCTAGAGTGGATGGATGGAATAATGGATGGATAGATGGATGGATGGATGGGTGAATGGATGGATGGATGAATAGATAGATAGATGGATGAATGGATGGATGTATGGATGGATGGATGGATGTATGAATGGATAAATAAATGGGTGGATTAATGGATAAATTATTTGATGGATGATTAGACGGAAGGATAGATCATGTATAATGAGCCATATCAGTACAGTGCATATAATCACGACTACCACGCACTCTCCAACGCATACACGACAATGTCACACCTTTGCAGAGAAAGTAACGACATACCTAACATGAAGTGCAAAACGATGATAACGTAGTAAATCGACGTCATATTGCTGATTCATTCATGTGGATCTATGAGTGCTGCCGGCGCACGAGCAGAGCAATTCGTCGACGGATGGCGACCTCAGTATGCTAGGCCGCTGCGAAACGTCATATGCGTGAAAAGATGCGTCGCCACATTACTGCCTCACCATTTCGTAACGTCACTTTATTACTGCTTTATAACGTCATAACATCACCGCACTACTGCGTCGCTTCGCCGTAACGCCACCATATTGTAAATGTCACCACAATGTAACGTCACAATAGTGATGCAGCGCAGCAAGAATACGTCGCCACCTCCCTGCTGATAACCACTGATAACGTTACTACACGCCGCCACCGATAACGTTCCTATGTTACTGCATCGTCGCAGACCAACGTCATCACATTATACAATCACTATGATACTGTGTCACCACGGTATTGCGTCACCCGACTACCGCATCACCTACGTACCGCGACACCAACGTATTGAGTCACCAATAGGCTGCGTAAGCAGTGCCCTGCGTTAGCAACGTGCTGTGTGGTTACGCTCTAAAGTTGTCACGGTAAATCGACTGATACTTTGTATATAGCTGCGCGGAGCCGCCTATATATGTATGCTGCAGGCGTTGTCGGTTGTCGCTATCAGTAAGTGTGAGTTTGTGATGCCTCTAAGCCACAGATCTCGCACACATCGCCAGCACAAGGCTTTCTTCCCGGTACAAACGGCTACTCGCTGTCTGATGGTCGAGCCGGAGACTGCAGTGGGCTGCCTAGCCACGCCACGGCCTCATGCATGCGCGCCGATGATGTGTGCGTGTTACCGTTAGTCGATAGACAATCGATCGGCGGCTGAGCGCTACCGCGTATATCATTGCCCATCGCGAGCCTAGACAGTAGGCTACCATGCACGGCGACCGTCGACTCATCCACACAGAAGAGGATGCTTCCCAACTGTATGTTAAAAGGTGCATTACTTATACACGAATATTTGTTATCGTAAATAGGCGTTCCACTGTGTGCGATGCATGCGATGGTGGAAAATTGTCCCGTTATTGTGTTGCGCGTTTATAGTGTGTAGAGAGTTTGAGAAAAAGGGGACGAAATGGAGTTATTGCTTGCCTGTTCAGCAGGATAGAAATGTCGAAGGATGTGTCGCGATAGGTCGTGAATGAGGCGGTGGGTCAGTGAACTGGCGGATAAGCCAGGATAGTACGAAAATTATCTTAGCCACAGCTTTCACACGCTCCCACTCACACTCACTCACTCACTCGCTCGCTCGCTCACGCACTCACTTACTCACTCTCCGAACTCACGCACTCAATCGCTTACTCACTCACTCACTCATCCATCTAACCAACCAACCACTTACTCACTCACTCACTCACTCACTCACTCACTCACTCACTCACTCACTCACTCACTCACTCACTCACTCACTCACTCACTCACTCACTCACTCACTCACTCACTCACTCACTCACTCACTCACTCACTCACTCACTCACTCACTCTCTTACTCACTTATTCAGCGCGCGCACACGTGTGTATGTGTGTGCGTGTGGCGGTGTGTGGTGTGGTGTGTGTGTGTGTGTGTGTGTGTGGTTTGTTAGTGTAGGTGTAGGGTGTGCAAGGTAGCACGCAGCCCTACAATACAACATAGGTGTGTGTGTGGGAGGGGGTGGTGTAGGTGTGTGTGTATGCGTGCGTGTGTGTAGGTGTGTGTGTGTGTGTGTGTGTGTGTGTGTGTATGTGTGGTGTGTGTGGTGCATGTGTGTGTGCGTGTACTGTAGGTGTGTGTAAGACGGGCGTGAGGTGTGGCGTGTGTGTGTGTGTGTGTGTGTGTGTGTGTGTGTGTGTGTGTGTGTGTGTGTGTGTGTGTGTGTGTGTGCGCGTGTATAGGGAAGTCTATTTCTACCTGTGATCGTATGAGTGGTTACGCGTGAGTGTGTGTATATGAACAGACTTAACTATGCATCTGCCCATAACGGGGCGAATGCGTACAGTCGAGGTACGCGAGTAACATCACCTAACTTACGAAGTTACGGATGTGTGTTAGCTGGCTCGAACCAATATCGTCTAGTCTGTAAGGTGTCTCTAACTCTCGCTCTGATCCTCTCCTCTCTGGTCGAACACGCGGTTATATACTCACATAGGTAGACACGCCTACCTATTGTTTATGGTCAGTCCGTACTACATTACTGTCTGTAATTGGCTAACTCTACCCTGTCTATTCCCGCGTTTTCTGGCCATGTATGCCAACCCAGAACAATAGGTTATTCCTATATATTTATTTATCTGTCTTTTGACAGTATTACATTATCCCTCCCATAGGCAAAGTTGTAAGCCACAGCTATGCGGCGAACAACGTCCTTAGGCAAAATGTACTGCCGTACTTTAATACGTATTTTATATTAATTTTATTTTTATTTTTATTTTACGTTATGTTATATTATGTTGTATTTGGTTTTATTCAGTGCTCCCATCACCCCTATTAATTATTTTGACTAGCTTAACTAAATTTGATCGTAACTAAAGAAAGAGCTCTTTATTTTATTTTATGTTTATCTACATTTTCTTCTTTTGTTTTTGTAATTTTTTTAAAACTAATCTGGCGTCGTAGCCGTCGTCGTCGTCGTCGTGGTCGTCGCCGTGGGGTCCTCGCCGTTGTGGTCATCGTTGTGGGGGCCGTCGCCGTGCGGGTCGTTGCCATGGATGTCGTCGCTGTGAGGGTCGTCGCCGTGAATGTCGTCGCCGTGAGGGTCGTCGCCGTGGATGTTCATTTGTCCCAGCAGCTGTAGAACTCTCGTTCGTCGTCTTCGTCATCGTCGTCGTCGCTCACCATCCATTCTTCGTCCGACATCAAGTGCGCTGGCCGGTGCTGGTTTTCCCAGGATATTCCTGGAAGTGGCGCGTCCTCCACGGGAACCACCTTAATAGCATAATGTTCCTTCGTGACGTGCACGACGGTGAACCCCGTGTTGAGGCGCCGAAACTTTAGGTCATCCTGGAGGAAGTGGCTCCACGAATTGTAGGCAATTTGTCCATGGGTGTCGCCAAAGATGAGGCGCGGCGTCGCATTCGGGGCTCTGCAGTTAGAGTAGCGAATCAATGTCTGTGTCGTCTGCTCCGTACGTGCGGTGGCGGTGGCGGTGGCGTTGGTGGTGGCGGTGGCGGTGGCGCTAGCGACGACGCGTGGGAGGTGACCGGGTTCCACACAAACACGTCTGTGTGGTGGCTGTCCCTGGGCCTCGTCATTGGGGCGGCGCACTCCGTTCGGGGCACGGCGTGCTGGGGGGGGGGGCGCCGTGGTCCGGGGTCGTTGTGTCCGGCTGATCCTCGGGTGCCACCCTGGGCAGTGGAGCCTGCTGTACCGGGAGTGTTTGGAGGGCGATGGTGTCGTCTACACGCACCACCGTGAATCCTGGTCACGGCACCAGTATAGGGAAGTCTATTACTACATGTGATCGTATGAGTGGTTACGCGTGAGTGTGTGTATTACACCCTTTGCTAGCGTCTATTTGAATGCAGATAATAAAGAAACATAACGACTCTGATGAACGTATCCAGTTATCTCTTTAATTGAACAGACTTAACTATGCATCCGCCCATAACGGGGCGAATGCGTACAGTCGAGGTACGCGAGTAACATCACCTAACTTACGAGGTTACGGATGTGTGTTAGCTGGCTCGAACCAATATCGTCTAGTCTGTAAGTTGTCTCTAACTCTCGCTCTGATCCTCTCCTCTCTAGTCGAACAGTAACTAACTAACTCTAACGGTTATATACTCACATAGGTAGACACTCCTACCTATTGTTCATGGTCAGTCCGTACTACATTACTGTCTGTAATTGGCTAATTCTACCCTGTCTATTCCTGCGTTACAACTTTACACAGCTGGCCATGTATGCCAACCCAGAACAATAGGTTCTTCCTATATATTTATTTATCCGTCTTTCGACGGTATTACACGTGCGTGTTCATTTGCGGGTTTATGTGCATGTGTGCGGGAGTGTTTGTGCATACGTTCATGTTCCAGCGGCAGTAATAACTAGTAAGACGTTTTATTGCAGGCAGACAACTGCAAGAGAGAGCTGATGTTGATGCTTGGTGCATGCATGCCCCGGGCTGCGTGGGGTAGTATTGCGAGATGCACAGATAGCCCTTCCGCAATACACGTTCGCGACCAAAGTTGTTAACCAAACTAGCGAGATCTTTCGGGAAACGTATCAGTGCAAACACGCGTTGTTGAAAATTTTATTCAGGAAGTTTCTTCCATTTGTCAGGTGCAGGGCTCACACGATGCGTGATACCCCAATCGAAGGAGTTTATAATATGTTATTTTCTCCCGAGAAAGAAAGTGAGGAAGGTAGGAGGAGAGGGGCGGAGTAGGAGCTAACGCGTATGATAGAGAAGGTTGAGACCGAGAAAGACGGCGGAGAGGAAGAGAGTTTGGGAAGCCAGATGGCGAGGAGAATCGAGGGAGAAAGAAAGAGAGAGAGACTAAAATCTAGGCTGATTGCGGCGATCGGATCGTTTTCAATTACACACTAAGTAACAGGACTAAAGACTCACAGCATCGCGGTTTAAAAAATTTCTTATAATTATTATTTAAAGGATTAAAATGCTAAGCGATTACAACAGCGGTCAGATATAAGTGTGCAGTTTGTATGATAAATGGTAGTTATGGACAACATTTAAATTGCATTTCCACATACATCGGAATTTCTTGCTTAGGGCGCACTCAACCGTGTAAATAAATAAATCACTCGCATACGTGGTTACATACGACTAAGTATACATTATGTACATCCATCGGTTAGAATCAGAAAACCATGCAGCAGTAGCCAGAGATGCTTGCCATGATTGACGTAATTCGAGGCGGATATTGAATAATTTCAATGATAAAATAATAATAATAATACTTTAATAATTTTAATTTCCATTCCAGCTACGCGGTATATTGATTCAGGTTGACTTCGATTTGCTGCTGATTAACACACAGACGCACGCACGCACACGCACGCGCACACGCACACGCACACGCACATGCGCACGCGCACACACACGAACGCGCACACGCACACACACACGCACATACGTTTGCACGCACGCACACGCACACGCACACGCGCACCAACGCACGCACGCACACACAAAGGCGAGCCTGGTTTTCAATGTGTTAGCCGGGTAGGTTCGGCTGGCCCGGTGTTGTGGGTGTACGGGTGGCTTTCGTCACTGTCTGTCCGTACAAGCGCAAGCTGCGCGACGGGGAGCAGTATTCAACGGAGAGCGACGGATATTGGCTGCCGTGTTGTATACAACTTGTGAATACACGCATCAGTTATATACTCGTTCCGTCCGTTGATGAGTGATGCCGAGAGAGTAGCGACGCGGAGAACAACGGCGCGCGCGCGTGTGCGTGCGTGCGTGCATATGTGTGCGCGCGTATAAATCTACAAATTCGAATGCACATAAAACAACAAGAAAACATCTTATTGATTGTAACTCCGCAATATGAAATTCGAAAGACCATCGACAGCCCGGGTATATGTGCAGCTGTGTTTTGCAACAGAGATCGATGCGTCAAAATTCCAATATGCACGCAGTCAGTGCGGCATTGAGGATGCGTCGGACCTATAATGAGCACATTGCACTGCTCTATGTTTGAATTATTGCGGTTTATATACAGCGCGAGCTATCTATATGAGATCGCCATCACTGGCAAACAGGGAAATCTGCGCGGCTCCGTTTGTCGCGCTTTTTGACAACCCAGCGTGTAAGTTGATAAGGTAATTCATTACCGAAAGCCTATTCCCAAGAGTACCAGCGATGTACCAGAGAATGCAGGCATAACCCGGGAACCAGCGTTAGTATGGTTATTACATACACTAAGTATTACGGAACACGGGACAGGGGTAGTGGATTACTACATGCACCGCAGACAACACAACCTGACTACAGAACAAGGGAATGGGGTAGTCTATGTCTACTTCGACACCGTGGTAGTGAGCTATTATATGATACCGGGATTCCCGCATTAAAACTCGGGACAAGGAGAGTGTAAAACGGACCACATACTAAGAACTAGGCATGCTGATATTCAATCTTGTAGATTTATCGAGTAAGTGCAAGCGGAGTAGGTAAGTGTATTTATATAATTAAATAGGTGTGAAGAGAAGGTATAGAAATTTATAATGGGATGGGGGATGAGTGAATAGGAAGGTGCGTAAGAGAGTAGAGAAATGTTTAGCGTAAGGGGATTATATGGGTCCGCTAATCTATAGGCTCTGCTGAGGTTAGCTGCAGTGCTAAATCTTACTGGTCCAACCTCAAGCCGTTCGGCATTATGAATTTTCGATTTTATACACGTTCTTGATGGCGTTTAAAATGAAAAATTCTTCTCAACCAATTCCTCACCACGCCAAATAAAGGCAATAATATTTTTTCACTGTATAGTACTTTGCCGTGTTATAGCCACATTACAGCTATGAAGGTGTTTAGTGTCAGTGTCAGGGACATATTGTCTGAAGGCCCGCATTAGTCATAGCTTGCACTTACGTTGCCAATATGCTGTAGTGCTCTTATACCATAATCTATGTAATGTAATGTAATCTTAATAAGCCCGCGGATGTATATTCCTGAGAATAACTCTGACCTCCCATGGACAGCAAGCCCTGGCAGCTCATCTGTTTCGGAAATTGGTCGTAATCTGTTTTGTATTTCCGTCCCATTCAAAGAACGATGATGAGTCTAATATCTCGCACAGACTGTAAAATTTGATCACACATCAAACTGGTACGGGCCTGCTGCGAGCTAAGCGCGCACCAAATCGAAAATTTGATCCCACATCAAATAAGTCACGGGTTGACTGTGCATGCGCAGTTCAGCTCGCTACGTCACCCCAGACAGCTACTGTACTTGTATGTGACCTAAATAAGGCTATGCGTATGCGCATTGCGAAATTTGGCGCGCGTTATGCACCGGATTGCGTACAGACACAGCTTCGAGCGGGATAACTTGGTCCGGGCCAAGATATCCCGGGCTTGACCATCCTTCATGTACGGAGCCAAATTGGTGCGGGCCTGCGCGTATTTGGAGCGAGATAGCGTGTACACACTGCAAAAATTTGACGCGCACCTGGCCCGGGCTACTTGAATGTGGTATCAAATTTGCAGTCTGTATCGGTAAAATCGATACTTTTGTCATGATAATATCGTTACCAAGTTTTATCGTAGCCATAATAAGTGTTATTTTAAACTTTACAAGGGTTAGGTCAACGACTCCCCCACAGTCGAGAAATTACTTTCTATACCCAGACATGCATCAAACGACCTATGCTCCAACACGGTCTCTACGACATTTCCGTGCACGATTGGGGGCACGATTGACGTTTTTATACCATGCAGGCGTTTTTTTAAACTGCATGCGGTTAACATTCGGGTCGGTATACATTATTAGCAGTTAGCTATTAGTCCGGGCTAGGCGTAATGGTAATAATAGTGTAAGCTGTCGTTCTTGAGATATGAACTTTTCATGGTTTTTCTTTTTACGCGATGGCGCCAATTCCCAACGTGACTAGTCTGGGCTATGTTTAGGGATATTATATAACATGTTTTAACAATTTCTCCACAATTCCAAACCAGCTGGATCCAAATCTGATGTATGCCGTTTAATACAGGTTGAGCATTTTTGTATAAAAACAATTAAAAATGGTAGCCAAAAACCTCATAGCAGACATCGATTTTAGTGATTATGTATTGCCAGTAATATGTAAGAAGGTCAAACCAATGTCAGCCGTTACAAAACAGAAGCTGAACAGTGGGGCTCCTGAGAACGTGAGCACTGAACTTATCTATGCCCGAGTGATTGGAATCATGGCTTCTTCCAGGGAAACCATTTCTACCAAAACCCTCTTCTCCTATGAACTAGCTCCCTTTCCATCTGCTCTGTTCAATGCTAATGGTGACATGAGAACAACCTCCAAGTTTGTGCTGAAGTCCAAGATCAAAGTGGAATCTAGTCAAAGAAACAGGGTGCCTTGCGAAGTTGTTATTATAGATGGTTGTGCAGTTCTGTGGACAGTTCCTTGGCCTGCATCACCTGCTGAGGTGTCAACTTTTGTGTTCATGTGAATGGTGCACAAGTTCTGAATGTGGTGTTTGACAGATACTATGAGAGCAGCATAAAGTCATGCTGTCGCGCACAACGTGCAAACGGTGTCAGTCGTGTGTACAAACTTACACCTGTTTGCCCACTACCAAAGCAAACTGTCACCTTGAATGTCAAAGCTAACAAAGAGCATATCATTCGAATAATCGTAGATTAACTGAGTTTGTCTGACGTTCCCGAGGGCAAGCACATCATTGTGACAGGACCTGATGCTCGTCCCATTGACGTAGGTACTGGTACCCAGCTGACACCAGTGACGCATGACATCCTCATTGCTTATCATGCCATAACTGAAGCTGTGGCAGGGCATTCATCTATTAAAGTTGTCTGACGACAGATGTCCTTGTGATCCTGGCTCACCATCTACATGCGCAAACAAACGACATGCCAAGCAGAGTACAACTTCTCATGGAGTCATGCACCAGAAATCGCGCTGTGATTGATGTCAATGAAGTTGTGAAAAAGCATGCACAAGTTATCCCCAACCTCCTGAGGGCTCACGCACTAACTGGTTGCGATTCCGTATCCTCTTTTGCTGGAATTGGCAAAGCAACAGTCCTGAAGCAATTGAAAGCATTTGCTGACACTATAACGCTAGGAGATCCATCTACTTTACTGGATAAAATCGTTGACCTTTGTCTGGGATATGTAGGCATGTTGTACCGACAGAAGCATGACGAATCTCTGAACACCATACGAGCAGCTCTTTTCACACGAAAGCTAGCTGGCAAAAACATTTACCACAAAAACTGAGCAGCTTACCACCAACAATGGCAGCTTTCAGACCACACTGTGCCCGTGCCCACTATCAGAGAGTTCTCTGGAAGTCTGCTGGCATGCCGTCACCTCCAACCCCTAGATTCTCAAGAGTTTGGATGGGATAAGAAGTCGAACCTGCTCCAGCCTGTATATATCTGGCTGCTGTGCCAGATGAGGTATTACATCTCATCAGCTGTGGTTGCAAATCTGGCTGCAAATCAGCAATGTGTAACTGTACCAAGTTTAGTCTAGCATGTACGGAGT
Organism: Priapulus caudatus; assembly: GCF_000485595.1. Classification (NCBI taxonomy): domain Eukaryota; kingdom Metazoa; phylum Priapulida; class Priapulimorpha; order Priapulimorphida; family Priapulidae; genus Priapulus; species Priapulus caudatus. Next base: position 664,139 of record NW_014577180.1, on the reverse strand, counting down.
TCTGCAAATGCAGAGGTGAAGGAAACTGCGAAAATGTCGTGAGAAGGGTACCACAGGAAGAACTAAGCGGGGATGAGGAAGATGAAGATAATGATGAAGATGTTTTTGAATAATTGAATGAAGGCATTCTTGTGTTGTACAGTGAGACTCGTTGTTCTTGTGTGACATGACAGTGATCAAACCATTTGTCCATTATTTAACATTTCTTTGTTCAGTATTAAGGGTATGTCTGAATATGATGTCAATTACGTAAAATTTTTTGGCCATGTTGGCTATCTTGGTTGTCCATATAACGCTCATTCTGGTAAATATTTTAGATAAGATTGTTCTATCAGTATTAGTAATAAATTTTGAACTTGATTAACAAAGTTGTTGTTCAGTAATTGGAAACTGGCAATACATACTCACTAAAATCGATGTCTGCTATATGGTTTTTGGCTGCCATTTTTAATTGTTTTTATTCAAAAATGCTCAACCTGTATTAACTGGCATACATCAGATTTGGAACCAGCTAATTTGAATTGTGGAGAAATTGTTAAAACATGTTATATATGTCCCTAAACATAGCCCAGACTATTCACGTTGGGAATTGGCGCTATCGCGTAAAAAGAAAAACCATTTATATCTCAAGAACTACACCAGATAGAGTATGATATTGGTATCAACATGTCCGCAATACCCAAGTTTATATACATGTTCTATACATACTCGGGGTCTAAATTCAATATTGTCGCCGTTATTTACAAAAAAGTGTATTTTCCGGCGGCCATATTTTGGTCAACACTTACGTACGAGCTGGCATACATCGGATTTGAAATCAGCACCCTAAAATTAACAAGAAACAGCAAAAAACCATTATATATGTCGAAAAACCAGCTTACACTATTTTTACCATTACGCCTAGCCCGGACTAATATATATAGCTAACTGCTAATAATGTATACAAAACCGAATGTCAACCGCATGCAGTATAAAAAACGCCTGCATGGTATTAAAAACGACAATCGTGCACGGAAATGTCGTAGAGACCGTGTTGGAGCATGTCTGGGACCGTTGCTGGAGACCAATTGCTGCATGTCTGGGTATAGAAAGTAATTTCTCGAATGTGGGGGGTCGTTGACCTAACCCTTGTAAATTTTAAAATAACACTTATTATGGCTACGATAAAACTTGGTAACGATATTATCATGACAAAAGTATCGATTTTACTCTCATAACGGGTTAAGACAGGTCCTATACCGCGTACAGACTGCAAATTTGATACCACATTCAAGTAGCCCGGGCCAGGCGCGCGTCAAATTTTTGCAGTGTGTACACGCTATCCCGCTCCAAATACGCGCAGACCCGCACCAATTTGGCTCCGTAAACAAAGGATGGTCAAGCCCGGGATAACTTGGCCCGGACCAAGTTATCCCGCTCATAGGTGTGTCTGTACGCAATCCGGTGCATAACGCGCGCCAAATTTCGCAATGCGCATGCACATAGCCTTATTTAGGTCACATAAAAGTACAGTAGCTGTCTGGGGGTAACGTAGCGAGCTGAACTGCGCATGCACAGTCAATCCGTGACTCATTTGATGTGGGATCAAATTTTCGATTTGGTGCGCGCTTGGCTCGCAGCAGGCCCGTACCAGTTTGATGTGTGATCAAATTTTACAGTCTGTGCGAGATATTAGACTCATCATCGTTCTTTGAATGGAACGGAAATACAAAACAGGTTACGACCAATTTCCGAAACAGATGACCTGCCAGGGCTTCCTGTCCACGGGAGGTCAGAGGTATTCTCAGGAATATACATCCGCGGGCTTATGAAGATTACATTACATTACATAGATTATGGTATAACAGCACTACAGCCTATTGGGAGCATAAGTGCAGGCTATGACTAATGCGGGCTTCCAGACAATATGTCCCTCCAGACTTGTTTTCCCATCATGCTTTGGGTTCATGGATGCACTGACACTAAACCCCTTCATAGCTGTAATGTGGCTGAAACACGGCAAAGTACTATACAGTGAAAAAATATTATTGCCTTTATTTGGCGGGGTGAGGAATTGGTTGAGGAGAATTTTTCATTTTAAACGCCATCAAGAACGTGTAAAAAATCGTACATTACTGATCTCTTTCATAATGGCGAACGGCCTGAGGTTGGACCAGTAAGATTTAGCACTGCAGCTAACCTCAGCAGGGCCTATAGATTAGCGGACCCATATAATCCCCTTACGCTAAACATTTCTTTATTCTCTTACGCACTTTCCTGCTTACTCATCCCCCATCCCATTATAAATTCCTATACCTTCTCTTCACACCTATTTAACTATATAAATCTACTTACCTGCTACGCTTGCACTTACTCGATAAATCACCTTACCCTTTATCGCAAATAATGAATAAGGCATAATAGATCACACTATCATCCACATCTACAAGATCGAATATCAGCATGCCTAGTTCTTAGTATGTGGTCCGTTTTACACTCTCCTTGTCCCGAGTTTTAATCCGGGAATCCCGGTATCATGTACTAGCTCACTACCACGGTGTCGAAGTAGACATAGACTACCCCATTCCCTAGTTCTGTAGTCAGGTTGTGTTGTCTGCGATGCATGTAGTAATCCACTACCCCTGTCCCGTGTTCCGTGATACTTAGTGTATGTAATAAACATACTAACGCTGTTCCCGGGTTATGCCTGTAGTCTCTGGCACATCGCTGGTACTTTTGGTAATAGGCTTTCGGTAATGAATCACCTTATCAACTTACACGCTGGGTTGTCAAAAAGCGCGACAAACGGAGCCGCGCAGATTTCCCTGTTTGCCAATGATGGCGATCTCATATAGATAGCTCGCGCTGTATATAAACCGCAATAATTCAAACATAGAGCAGTGCAATGTGCTCATTATAGGTCCGACGCATCCTCAATGCCGCACTGACTGCGTGCATATTAGCATTTTGACGCATCGATCTCTGTTGCAAAACACAGCCGCACATATACCCGGGCTGCGATGGTCTTTCGAATTTCATATTGCGGAGTTACAATCAATCAGATTTTTTCTTGTTGTTTTATGTGCATTCGAATTTGTAGATTTATACGCGCGCACACATATGCACACACGCATGCACACGCGCGCGCGCCGTTGTTCTCCGCGTCGCTACTCTCTCGGCATCACTTATCAACGGACGGAACGAGTATATAACTGATGCGTGTATTCACAAGTTGTATACAACACGGCTGCCAATATCCGTCGCTCTCCGTCGCGCAGCTTACGCTTGTACGGACAGACAGTGACCAAAGCCACCCGTACACCCACACTATACCACACCACACTCCGACGCTATCTATAAGTATAATCATAACCCTAACACTAACTCTAACCTTAATCCAAATCATATTATTACCCTGAACTCTAGGCCTAACCCTAACCCTAATATCAACTATATTAATCTCATCAAGTCTGGCGTGATATGTCGTCAAACGGTAAAATAAGATGGCATGTATCACTCGTTCATTATTCCCATTATTAAATTGAAAATTAATGGAATTTCTCTATAACCCGCATAGACTGGTGCATGTCGTTGAGATGCCATTCCAATTTCCCATGTGTACTAGCTCTTCACATTTTGATATTTTTCACGTAATTAATTATTTATTAATTTCCTGGTTCTAATTTTATTACTTATCCTGTCTCATAATGCTATCGCCTAGGCTATTTCTCTTCACGTCAGATTACATGTAAATATTATTACAAGTAATTATAAACGTATGCGTATGGGTCCGTGCCATAAATTAGGCTTATATGTACGTGGACGTGGGTGTTTGTGTGCTATACTATCTCTCTCCCTTGTCCCTCTCGCTTGCTTGCTCTCTGTCTCTCTTTTCCTGTCTTTTACACTACTTCTCTTTTTATCACGCTATACATCTCATATTCTCTGGCGCTTTCTTACTTCGCCCGTCGACGTGTCTGTGTGCATATTGTGTAAGTGTGTGTGTATGTGCACATACTAGGTATATATATATATATATATATATATATATATATATATATATA
>NW_014577180.1:658536-660086 GCF_000485595.1 Priapulus caudatus | reverse complement strand
CGTCCGTCCGTACGTCGTCGTGTGTGTCGTATATGTGTACGTAGTGTAGTAGTAGTGTAGTTACACTAGTAGTATATATATATATATATATATATATATATATATATATATATATATATATACAATGGACATATGCATCTATACAGTCGTACACAAACACGCAGCTAAACAACCTACAGCATGTCGTCTCATCGTGCTACATAGTAATTTAAGTGGCTCGCCTGTTGCTAAAATCTGTCGGCGCACGGCCTATAGCGCAGCATGCGCTAACCAACTGCGAGAAGTCGACAGCAACTGCCAGACTCCGATGGTCGTATTTTCATAGAGCTTTATCGCGCGGCATGAAATCGCGGATGAAGAGTGTGCCGGTCGGTATCTGTTTCCGGTATACCCTCCTAATTTGGTTTATACGAGTTTAACAACATCAGTGCACGGAGAGATGCGATGCAATTCTGCTCATCTGACACGCTAACGTGCGCAGCTTCTATAGAGATGCGAACGCTCACTTTGAAAACCGGGAACTGCTGCTGATTCCCATATTATTAACGCATCGACTGACAGTGAAGGCCCGGCAAACTAAAGAACAATGACGTCCATGATATTGGACGTCGTTCTGCTGCTGAGTATGTGCGCTATTGCCGGTAAGTTATTCGTGTGATGTTCTGAAAAGCTGGAACGCAACTTACGATTCGGTCATTACGGATACGATACGATTACGGATTCGGTCAAATAACGCATTCTTCTCATTGCAAACTGTCGTATACGTATTACATACTATAAACGATAGACAACTGCATACAGGCACAGCAGGTAACATATACGCATGAGCAATCGTCGGCGAACGCTGGTACACATGTAGCATCGAATATGTAAGCTATACCATCTCCATCGATTCCAACCATGTATACACACGTCACATCATGATTCATACGGTAGCATAGTATGTACTTGGGTCTAAGAAGGGCGCACGTTCCTATATTTACACAGCACATGCATGTTAGTTACAGTCGCTCGTTCTGCCCGCCGATGAAGCTAGGTAGTTTACAGAGGACTCGTTGTGTTTGATGCGTTGCGTACTCTCATAGTTGACGTTTCGAGAATTCACCATCGATATCATATTTGGTGCACGACAGTCTGTTATATACCAGACAAGCACTTGGCTTTGGTATTTCTCTGGTGAATACCAGCGCGCAAGCCATGTGCAAGAATTGTGTTGGAGGCAGAGTTTATCCCCTCTGCCTCCAATCATCTGCCAGAAGTTTTACCCCATTGGCTGTGTGCCACAGAACTGCGGTATATATGCGTTTCCTAGTGAGTAATTACGACTGATGCCGTATTAAACATAATTATTGAGGTTTGTTTGGATAAAATTGTGTTATTCTTATACGGTTATAAGTTATGTCCATAATTATTGGAAGTCACGTCTAATCCGATCTCCATCAGCGATTTCATCCCTGTAGGTTATAACACACACACACACACACACACACATACACACATACACACACACACACACACACACACACACACACACACACACACACACACAC
>NW_014577180.1:653893-658526 GCF_000485595.1 Priapulus caudatus | reverse complement strand
ACACACACACACACACACACACACACACACACACACACACACACACACACACACACACACACACACACACACACACACACGTGCGGGCACTTACGCGGAATCAGACACGCACGCACACACTCACATACACAACACATGCACGGACCTTGTTGTGGCCAACCCGCGTTCGTGTTTCTGTTTGTGTCCGTGCATGTGCCAGTGTTTGTGTTTATGGCTGTATTTAATATGGGTGTGCACGTGCTTGGGTATATTCTAATGCGTATGTGTTTTACGCGACCGATGAATTATTTCAGTAAATTATTTCATTAATCAAGTGTTCAGTAATATAGCACAAAGAGTAGATTAATAAAGATAATACACTCCTAGTAGCATATGGTTATCGTTTTTATCTTGTATCCAAATGGTTAATAATAATAAGTAGAATATGATAATGAAAATTTGTGTACGATGAAATCCAAATACAGAAAATGTAAATCTGCGAGAAGTATGTGAATTAAATAAATTAGATATATATATATATCAGGAGTGTATATATATATATATATCAGGAGTGTATATATATATATATATATAATTATATAAACATATATTGAAAATACTTTACATGTTCATCACCAAGTTAAACTTTTATATTAAACTAACCTAATATCGTTTAGTCAGAATTTAATACATACCGACATAGTTCTATAAACATACTTATTGATGAGTATTGACAAGTAGCATCTGTATGAATATATAGTATCTTCATGAACGATTTGCACATAATAAAATATATTAGCAGCGTAATGCGTCAATTCTATTCTTACTTCGTGCTTGGCCTAATTATTCAGTTATATTCAATCTAGACGAATATAGTTACCGAGCTATCGGAGAAACATGAAACCATCGGTAGGCCCGCCGCATTCTAAATAACAACTATTCAGGTCATCTAGGCAATGGACTGAATATATAGGCGTAATATCAACAAATCGTTATCATAATAAGCCAAACGCTCTCATCGTATTCGAGATACTTTCTCTAGCCTAAAAGTTTCTGATATACAGTAACCTCTTGCGATGGCAACAAGATAACAGAAAGTTTCAGCGCAGTGCGCCATTTTATGAAGCTGTCTTATGCGGTAGTTGAAGTCGGGCAACTCTGCAACATAATACTCCGGCGTGAGGCCGCGTTCTAAAAATGAACCTCGCCACGTCGTGTCGTGGCGCACGCAGCTGCTACATGTTTCAAAACTGTCGGATCATCACTAGCTGCTGTATAGTGCTGGTGAGCTTTAGCCTATATATATATATATATATATATATCTGTGATATGTATATATAGTAATAGGGAGCTTAAACTGTGAATGAAAAAAACGTGGTACATTTATTATATAAGTTGTATCAAACTTCCGAATTCGAACTGTTCCGAACTGCGAGGCGGCCATCGGTTTGCACAAAAATGTATTTTGATTATCGCCCTCACGCCTGTTAACAGCACGTGGTCGGGGCACCCACTGTTTCATTTCAGATGTTGACGCCTGAAAGCAAATTATTTATAAGGTCATCATTTTACATTCGGTACGATAGACTTCTTAATTTTTAAAAATATGCGATTTACTGTTGCCTGGTCGCGCCACTTACAACGCTCACGTTTTATAACTGATTGTCACATTGCCAATACTTGCTGCCTACGCTCGCGCATGATTCGTAATTAGTAGATATGAAGTTTACATACTGTAGAGCTCAGAAATATAAAATACGGCATCCGCACAACGCACTACACACACACACACACACAACCACACGCACACACCACCACACACACACACACACAACACACACACGGCACACACACACGCAACACATACACCACACACACCACACACTACACACACACACACACACACACACAGAGGACACAAACACAAACCAGACCAGACACACGACACACAACACACGCACACACACACACACACACCACACACACACAACACCGACACACACGTCCCTTCCACCCACAACGCAGCACGCACACACAAGCACACAGACACAGCGGACACATACACACATGCACACTATAATTTAATATTTGGACCAATTTTCCGGTGATTAAGGAATCGTCCCACAGCCAAAATAGAGGTTATTTGGAGTCTCTGTCCTGCGTTGAAAAAATAGATGTATCTACTCAAAATTTGTCGAAAGTAGGCCCAGAGTTTTTAAATTAAAAAACGCATTGATAAGAAGCAGTAGTAAACGCCAGCTGTTCGTCCGGATGAAAATACGTCGTTGTTTAATTTCAAGACAGCAGAATCTTCAACCATCAGAATACTTAACGAATGAGAATTTATGAGAAGCACCGAGTAATTATCTTAGGCGTGCGCATGCGCAGGCGAGCGTGCAACTATTTCTACGAGTCGGAGTGCCGCGAACACGAGACCAATTTAGTACACTATACACTGAATAATGCAGTATATAAGGTAATGAATATTCAGAGTATATTCTATATTCCTCTTCTCAAGTAGGGCCTACTTCCGGATATCATCATATACGTAAACTCTCATCGATATTTCTCTGCGGAAGATTACCGAGATTAATATTATTTTTCTCGAGGCACATAGCGTCACAAATGGATGCTGGGATTACGAGAGAATGGATTTAAGAAGATCAGTTTTCCTGCAAGTCGCATGATAAAATCACCGGCTTAATTGACGAAATATATAGCAGTTACACATAAAAAACAAAGACCGAGTTTTTTTTAGGGTATATAAGTGTGTTAGTGGCCACCCTTTGTGGGGTTCTACAATGGCAATATCAACCGCTATGCTGCGCGCAGCGTGAGCTGGGTGGGTGTCGTTTTAATCAAGCAAGTTAATACGTGAATAAATAATATTAAACAGTAAAATACATGAACAGGATTTGTTAATTGCGCCCTTAAAACAAGGCAAGTTTATTTCATTAACATTTTCGCGTTTCGGCGATAGTATAATACTCAGTAGGGCAAGTAACGCAAAGCCGACATAATACTTCTAGTAGGACACATACACGAATAGAGTATTATAGTATCTATATATCCTATATCTATATCTATATATACATATAGTAATATATAGAGAGAGAAGTGATGTGCGAGAGGAGAGAGAGAGAAGAGAGACGACGAGAGACGGAGACGATGGATAGTGAAGTGAGAGACGAGAGAGATGAGAGTCGAGGAGACGTAAGTGAGAGAGAGAGAGACGATGGAGAGAAGAAGAATGGTTACGAGAGAGAGAGAGAGTATAATAAATATAAATATATATTATGCTTTATTAATTTGCTCCCGATATCATAATATTACCCGGCCAATACTTGAGAGCATTCTTTTATAAACGTTTATAACCGTGTGTAAAATCTTATCAGTTTCAGTGAAAACATACACGGCCGAGGAACGTCTAATACGCGACCTGTTTAATGGCTACAACAAATATGTGAGACCCGCCAATCAAACGAGTGATGTGATTTACGTAAACTTTGGAATGGCACTGGTGCAAGTAATTAATGTGGTGAGTATAGATGCTTCTAATATTCAGATTTCAGTTGTTGTTTAAATTCGGGTTATTATTGATTTAATTCATAACATTACTATACCTGACAACTCAACATTTTCAAAGGCATAACGAGCGCATTTACTCATGAATACACAGAACAGACGAAGACACGAATACTCTCTCCTTCTCTCTGTCTCTTTCAATCTCACACACACACACACACACACACACACACACACACACACACACACACACACACACACACGCGCGCGCGCGCACGCACGCACGCACGCACTCTGCACTAGAAATACAGCCACATTAGGTTATGATCTGGGCTATGCGCCGGACATGTCGGAGTACTAAATAGTCATCATTCATAGTCTATCTAAATTTATATGTTGTATAATTAAACATCTGGAGTATCTGAAACGCTGAGCAAGCCTCAGGCGGCGAACAGAAAGTGTGCAGTTCAAAGTGAAGTACGCACACCAAACCATTTTACGACGTCGACGTTACAAGAGGTCAATTGATGAAGACATCGTAGATGTTTCAATTATTTACGGAAGTTGTGTAATTTTAGAATACGAGTAAAACCATTACATGTTACGTACAGATTATACGAGTGTACAGTATTTTTACAGCGTCGGCAACAGATTTCCTGTACGCCATTTAATGATGTAAGCATCTGACTACAGTGTATACTTAAGGCTTATAAAACATTGCGTTTTCGTCGTTTGGCTTGGTCAGGAGTTAGTGTGAGCAAAACTGCATGGTAACATTGGAAGGCATCTCATATAATTTCAATTACATTTATTATTTGTAGGACGAGAAAAATCAAGTCATGAAGACAAATGTGTGGGAGCGATTCGTAAGTGTCACGGTTATGTATATGATACTGCCTGCATACGTGTAAAAAAGAAACTTTACATTGAATATTAACTCATAATTATTAGGTATTTATTTAATTGATACAAGTACTCAAACTATAGCAGCAATGTATCATATTGTTCCGGCATTTTGTGTGTGTGTGTGTGTGTGTGTGTGTGTGTGTGTGTGTGTGTGTGTGTGTGTGTGTGTGTGTGTGTGTGTGTGTGTGTGTGTGTGTGTGTGTGTGTGTGTGTGTGTGTGTGT
>NW_014577180.1:646150-653738 GCF_000485595.1 Priapulus caudatus | reverse complement strand
TGTGTGTGTGTGTGTGTGTGTGTGTGTGTGTGTGTGTGTGTGTGTGTGTGTGTGTGTGTGTGTGTGTGTACTATGAAACTATTTGAAGCTCCCATAGAGATCGCCACTACAGTGCGTACACATAAGTGTTTGCAACAACGCAATGGCAAACAGTGGCCCTAGTGTGTACGAACCTTAGTTGTAGGTTTTAAGAAAATATATTAAGATTTAGACTACTTGTAAAGTGATTATAAGGGTTTTGAGTCATTTTATTGTTGGATCCTTTTACTAGCGATAACAAGTTAGTTCGAGCTTTTTATACGGACAAACCCTAACATAGTGTTAGCTTTTTACTTAAATATGACGATCACATTTTCATATATGTATTTAATAATTTGCATTGGCTGCCTGAGTGTATCCTTGCTAATATCTTGGATGTTTAATTATAATTGTCACCATTAGTGGTGGCAAGACTATCAATTGACGTGGGATCCGGCGAACTATGATGGCATCACGATAATACGAGTTGCACCTGCCAAGGTTTGGCTCCCCGATATCGTTCTACTTAACAAGTAAGCGGTCATATGTAGTATAATTCTCCATTCTATATATGCTGGAAGAATATATAAAACATTATGTAAACTCATCGGAATGCACTATACAATTATACGAATTTATATAATGAACGATACGATGTGCTATACCAACGGATGTGACAACTTCGTTCGTACACTAATAGCCATTACGTCATGGTCGCCATGACATCAACCTCGGATAATGCCGTCATACGAATTAGCATTTATTAACGTCTTTAGCAGTTCTTCTCGTTAATTACTATTTTGGCAATACCTACCGCGTATTTCCTCAATACGGCATCGCTAAGTAGGACTAATCACTATGACGTCTCTTCCGGTCGCCGCGTTTTTAATCTCACTGTCTTCCACTGCCATTTCAGTGCGGACGGAGTGTACGAGGTGAGCTTCAGGAGTAACGTCCTCATCGACAACAACGGCTGGATCAACTGGGTTCCTCCGGCCATCTTTAAAAGCTCGTGCACGATCAACGTCGAGTACTTTCCGTTCGACAAGCAGGTGTGCGAGATGAAATTCGGCTCGTGGACGTTCAACAAAGACGAGGTGAAGCTGGGCGACTACAACAAAGAGGTGACGAAGGTCGATCTCAACGACTACGTGCTGAGCGGCACGTGGGACCTCAGCTCGGCGCCGCGGCGCATCGACAACAATGGCAGCGGCGGCTCCGAGTACGCGACGATGATCTTTGAGATCCACTTGAGCCGCATGACGCTGTTCTACACGGTGAACCTCGTCATTCCCTGCGTGATGATAGCCATGCTGGCGGCGACCGTCTTCTACCTGCCCGTGGACAGCGGCGAGAAGATGACGCTGGCTATCAACCTGCTGCTGGCGCTCGTCGTCTTCCTCCTGCTGGTGTCCAGCGTTCTGCCGCCGACGTCGCTGACGATTCCGCTCGTGTCAAAGTACCTGTTGTTTACACTGATACTGAACATCATCACCATCCTAATGACGGCCATCATACAGAACTGGCACTTCCGAGGCCCTACGACGCACAGCATGCCGAAGTGGGTGAAGACTATTATGATCGACACGCTACCAAAGGTCTCGGAATTAAATGTCGTCGAATATCATTGTATGATATAAAATAATTTAATTTCGATAGAGAGTAATAGCAACTTACCATAGACTGTTAATCAATATATTTGAATAAATAAATCTTTACCGGTGCGAGGGCGTCGCGGGACCACCTACTTGAGAAAGTAAATGGAGCATTTATCTCGAACATAACTTACTCAATTACTAAAAAAACGACTAATAATTTAATTATTAACTAAATTGACTAAATTACATATTAACTACGTATTAACTAATTAACTAAATTATTTAATGTGCAGGTGCTCTGCATGCGACGGCCGAAAGACATGCAGCCGCAGTTGAACATCGACTGCTACGGTTTCGCCAACGTCACGAACAGCTGCTTCGACGATATGGATGGTACGGAGTTGGAACCCCTCGACATGCATCACCCCGGATGCAAGCACGTAGTCATGCAGTCAGCTAGCGAGCCGGGCAGCAGCGATGACGACGTTGTCATGACAGCGGAGGGACTGCGCGCGGCGCTGGCGATTGAGTTCATCGCCGAACATCTGCACCTAGAAGATACAGTGTCAGATGTAAGTATGCAAAGATAGGTTTACCATAAGGTCAACAATGAGGTAATGAGATAGAGAGTCAGAGCGAGAGAGACAGAGAGACAGAGAGACAGAGAAACAGACACAGCTTAGAGCGGGATAACTTTAAATAAAGACACAGAGACAGAGACAGAAACAGCGACAGAGACCAGAGACAAAGACAGAGACAGAGACAGAGACAAAGACATCTTACCCCGTACAGACTGCAAATTTTGACCCCCACATTAAATTGGTACGGGCCTGTCGCGCGCCAAGCGTGCACCAAATCGTAGCGTACAGACACAAAATTTGATCCAACATCAAATGAGTTATGGATTGACTCGCTACGTCACTCCGCAGACAGCTACTGTACTTTTATGTGACCTAAATAAGGCTAGGCGCATGCGTATTGCGAAATGGCACGGGAGACAGGCCCGCGTTTTGCGTACAGACACAGCTTAGAGCGGGCTAACTTGGTCCGGGCCAAATTATCCAGGGCTTGGCCCTCCTTTATTTGCGGGGCAAAATTGGAGCGGACCAGCGCGTATTTGGAGCGGGATAGCGGGTACACACTGCAAAAATTTGATGGACCCGCACCTGGCCCGGACTACTTTAATGTTGTTTCAAATTTGCAGTCTGTACTGGGTAAGAGAGACAGAGAGACAGAGAGACAGAGAGACAGAGAGAATGAGAGAGATATGGTGGATAGGGGGAGATTAAGAGAGGGGGAGTATGACATAGTGAAAAACACCGAGGGATAGAGAGGGGAGATATAAGTATGTGGAAACGTTTTATAAATAATTCCAACGGTCAAAATTGTTTTCAACCGTTTTCAACACACACACACACACACACACACACACACACACACACACACACACACAACACACACACACACACACACACACACACACACACACACACACACACACAAACACACACACACACACACACACACACACACACACACACACACACACATATATATATATTTATATATATACTTTAAAAATCTTGAAGCCCGGCCAGAATGACAAAGCGCAGATGAATAAATCGTTTGGACGACTACGTATTTCTGCGTGGGTTGCTATATTTTTACTGATGTTGTCCTTGTTTTATTTATCGCAGATCAAGGAAGACTGGCAATACGCCGCCATGGTGCTTGACCGACTACTACTATTCATTTTTACAACAGTAACTATAACTGGAGCTATCTCTATTTTAACAAACGCGCCTGGAATCTTTGACTAGACAATGGGAAGAGTACTTCTCTTCCCTATAATTCTAATGTTTTATATTGTGTTTATTTTTCCCTCTTTTGTCCCGATAATTTACGTAAATAGGTTTTGGTTCTTATATGCGATTCCTTCGGGTTACACTTTGTCTGACTAGTGTCTTACCGGCTCTTCGCTTTTTCGTGTCCGACGTCTCTCTCTCCACCTATCTCCCTCTCTCTATCCATCTCTGCCCCTCGCCATCTACCCTCTCTGCCATTGAATGTGATGAACCTTTTTGCTAATTTGCTATCTATAATGTCACAGACACACATGCGCGCGCGGGCGCCCAGGGAGAGGGAGCGAGAGAGAGAGAGAGAGAGAGAGAGAGAGAGAGAGAGAAAAAGATAGAAATAGAGAGCAATAGAAAGCGAGAGACGGAGAGAGAGCGAGTTGCACATGCCAAAGATATAGAACTAACAACAAAGTGTATACAGTCTCGTCATGAGCGACTCGGCATGGAATACTATACACTCAGACTGATTTCTAAATAAATACGCTTGCCTGTTTATTATTTATTTGTTTTTCTTGTAAATACCGACGGCAACACCGCGTTGTCGAAAGACTGGTCTCGATTGACGAGTGCTTGCTGCTAGTTAGCCGCCAGTAAACCTAGGCGGTTTATAAATAATACGTTGTGGAGCTGTTGCTGTGTGTTGACACGCGCGCGGAAATGCGAGGTCTTCAGTGATGCATTCTGGTGATAGATCATGCATGTAATGTAATTTGTACAATAAACAGTATATCAGTTTTGTCCGATGAAGATTTGATTGATTGAATTTTTATCAAACAATCACGAGAATAGATCATGTCGAGGATAGATATAATTTTTCCGACATGAGAAATTTTGTGATAAATTTTTAGGATCCCACGCACGCACACGCGCACACGCGCACACACTTACATATTATCAAGAGTCCATAATAGAAAATCTATTATGGAAAATCCATTTTCTATTATGGACTCTTAATATTATATATATATATATATATATATATATATATATATCTTTATATATATATATACGTATATACTAAACTGTGAAATAAAAAAACGGGTACATTTATTTATAATGTATCAAAACTCGAATTCGAACTTCGAAACTCAAGCGGCATCGTTGACAAAATGTATTTTATTATCGCCCTCACAGCGTTAACAGCGTTTCATTTCAGATGTGACGCCTGAAAGCAAATTATTTAAAGGTCATCATTTTACATTCGGTACGAAGACTTCTAATTTTAAAATATGGCATTTACTGTTGCCTGTCGCGCCACCTTACAACCGCTCACGTTTTAAATAACGATGTCACATTGCCAATACTTGTGCTACGCTCCGCATGATTCGTAATTATAGATATGAAGTTTACATACCTGTAGCTCAGAAATATAAACATAACGCCATCCCGCACACACGCACATATATATCTTAGGAGATTTGGTAATGAAATTATTTCATCCAACTCTCATGCACCATGTTTTATTTTGCAAAACACTATATATTCGACTATTTAACATTTGAAACATTAATTTCTAATTGAAAATAGAATCATCATCATTGAATACGAGTCTTTAATTACTTTAACAACGGGTGCTCTTCATCTAATCTGAAATAGAATAACACTAACTAAACCTATTGTCACCACAATAGAGCTGAATACATGTATGATGATGATCGAGTCATATCATTTACAATCTATTGATGTCGCAACTGATGTTTAGTCATGAGCCAAAACACCATACTAGGTGAGACATACCGGCACGACCACTATATACATTTTCGCTAATCCCTGTCTACAGACAATTCTAACGCAATTATTGCGCAAGACCCCTGCAATAAGGACCGCAGTGACAGTTTCGTTGCCTACGGCAACCGGTTTAAATGTGTGTTATTCGAAAGTATAGTCTGCCATGTCTAGGAGCACACTGGCTTTTAACGCTACCGACCAACACCTATACTGCCCAATTATACTGAGAAACAAGACAAAATCACGCGTGTATGATTCAGGGCATCTTGCTTGCGCAGCTTACACGTGTATTTGTCAGATTTGGCTTAATAAAGTACGCTGCTAATTTCATTCTTATTTCACTCACCTATAATAGTTTATGTATGGTTTATATAATGGTTTCGTTGGACTCTTGTCATAAAGGTGGCACTTACCCATCGCACAAGGCAATATGCGGCTATCCTCGTTTAGTCATAGCTATATGGAGATATGCAGAACGTTACGGCTTTACCTAATACTTACATTCACACCGACAAAATCACATGACCTAATTATCTACACAGGTTCATACACAGTCCCACTACACCAGCGCCCACACATACACACGCTCGCACACGCCCCCAAATGCAAACACTCACACACGCGCGCGGGCACACACACGAACGGACGCACACGCCCCCAAATACAAACAATCACACGCGCGCGCGGGCACACACACGAACGCACGCACACACACGAACGCCCGCACACACACACACACACACACACACACACACACACACACACACACACACACACACACGACACGACACCCACCCCCACGTACGACGACACGACCGACCGCGTACGTACCGAACCACCTAACGTACGTACTACTACTTACACTACCCCACCTAGAAACGATCCGTGATTAGAAAAAAATGACGGTGCCAGTTTTCATGTAACATTTTAGGGCCATTTGAATTTCAAAATGGCGGCGTTTTTTAAAGCGATTTTTATGATTTTTGGTATTCAACATTATTTTAAACGTATAATCGAAATGCGTTCATAGAGTTAGGTACCAATGAATTATAGTTGAGACAACTTTTCATCTGAACTCTTGTTTGCATGGATAGAAACAGGTTTTCGACGTTATTATCAAAAATATATATAATCTTACCACGGATTTTTTAAATTTTTAAAACGCAATCGACTCTATTTTAGCTTTTTAACTTTTATTTCTAGTCAAGAACATATATCTAATCAGTCATAATTTTATAGTGGTTTAAATAATTTAAGGTCCCTCTGACGACGCATGCAAGAAGCAGATCTGTACAGTAGCGTGACTAGGTATCAACAAGATTTTAAATGGCAATCATTAACAACAAGCGATCGCAAGCGCACAAGTTAACTCTTCAGGCACTCTCGATCTCTGGATGGAGAAATCCTGTTGAGGATCAACCTGTTGTACGTGACGACCTTTGGTGCCAGCGGTATAAGCAGCTGATCTGAAGCATGCGGCGGATAAGACAGCGCGTTTGCAGAAGCGGCATTAGGCATCAAAGAATATAGAATCCTTCAATTGTGAGAACCACTACGAGAGTGTTGACGCTAGTTCGTAAGAGCAGGACCCAATTCAATGCTAGGAAGTAATGCGGCAGGTGATGACACCTGTTAACAGTTCCAGAAGCTATACGTTAAGGTCAACTTGGCACCGTCTACTTTGTTGCACTGAGCATATTGTAAGTACTTTTTGTTGCATATTCCAGCCTAGATTTATCTCAAAACTTCCAGGTTCATCGCACGCCGGATCCATAAAAACCTCTGCATGCAGATCTATGTCAGAGCTTCACAATGATGAGTTGCAGTGATACCAGCAACCGTATTCATTCACACCGACATTGGTTGTTGATCAGGCGATGGAAAACCTCAACTAAATCAACGAAAGGCCAAGGAGGGATCTCGGAAAACAACATCTCCAGCACGCTCATGAAGTTTTGTCCACTGCCCGGAGCTGGCCATGACTTGCTGATGCGAGTCTAAACAATTGTAGCTACTATAGACACAATTGCACCCACAAGCACTCAACTGTCAAATTGCTCGCCAAGAACCTCCAATGATTGCCAGCTGAGTCAGTGTTAGCACGCCGCAACTTGATATCAACAGGCCTGTGTAGCGAGAACCGTTTACTGCAGAGCTGATGTTAACAAACTGCATGTCAAAGAGATCATGCCAGACGAAGTTCACCAAGTATCCTAGGCAACAAAGGAGAATGGCATGAAAGGCTTACCAAGACGTTTGTGAGGGGAACCATCACTGGAGTCGCACATTTGTGGGACAAGATGACAACAGTCAAGCAGAAGACATGCGATTCTGCATGCAAAAAACATTAAATGAACACAGGGTCTGCAGGTGTTGACCTGAAGG
>NW_014577180.1:610689-641238 GCF_000485595.1 Priapulus caudatus | reverse complement strand
GTGTTTAAACATGGGTGCCAAGAATCTACCCAAAATTTTGCTTTTTATACATAAGCCCACAGACTACAAACGCCATACTAGATTCTCAAACCATTTGTTGTGAAAAGAATGAAATGAAGATAACTAGAAATTAAATTAAATGCATTTATTATACATTAGCTAACTCGCTGCTAGGATATATGAATAAGTTTATTCCGCATTAAACTCTGTCAAGATCTGTTCCGAGATTTACTTCGTACATTTGCTGACCCTATTGCTTTATAAAGAATGTATTCTACTAATTGATACAATAAAAATAACATTAATTCTATTATACAAATGTTGTTCTAACTCGAGTTTCTTTCGTTAATAGAAAGATTACTTCCATTAATCTTAATAGCAGTGGATTGGGGGAAAGCAGAATTTGAAACGTGTTACGCAAAAGCATAAGATGGCTGTCGTTGCGAGCTTGTCTATACATAATAGGCAAACGTATGCAAATAATCGTCCCTTATAGGCTAGCGCCACAGTGGAAGTGTTGCACATGCCTAATGCGAGACAGGCGTGAGCTTTAATGTGGTTAAACCTCGCAACAAAAAGCCTACATACACCTACTGTGAGCATACTTGCAGTTTCAAATATCACGAAATGTTCTCATTGAGCCAGAAATGTGCTCCGAACTAGAACATGTCAAAACTTCGTCCGACGCGTTTTCGGCGTTTTCTAATTGCACAAGTAATGTAGATAACATATGATTTAAACAAATTTCCCAATTTTGTACTGAGTAAACATTGAACAATAAAGTATAACACGTGTTATCATAGAAAAGAGCTATTAATGTAGCACAACGTTCGCTCGACAGTGTACCGGATGTGTAAACACTGTGGAAACATCGTGTGGTGCTACTTTCGTTAGAGAAGTTTTTTCGATTAGATTTTATGAAGACATATTGTGAAAGTAGCAATACAAATAAGTTGTAGTGGATTTTTACAACATGGACTAGCTCACAGTAGGTATATCTATGCATTTTGCTGCGAGAACTTGCAATTTAACACATAAACATATCATAACGTATAACACGTAACATAATTAACATAATTATGTGCTGCTCTATTATTATGGTGTTGTAGTGTCGAGGTGGCTGGTACTAGTAACAGTTCACTCACACAAGTGTTGATGGACAGGTTTTCCTGCAATCAACTCATTGTCGGTCATTACCGCTCTTATTATAACAGTAACTCGTGCCACTATCAATCTACCTACCCGAAATCATTCCAGGAGTTCTACTCAAAAATCCTTCCCACATTCCTTCCCGTAATACTTTCCGAAATACGCCCTAAATCTTTACCAAAACCTTTCCTGGAATCCTTCTCAGCGCCTCCCTGGAACCCTTCAACAGAACCTCTCATAAAAAAGTATTTGCGACTTTGTCAAAGCTATACTGTTTCCAGTTCGACCAACCATATTTTAGGTTAGTAACATGTATTAGTAGGTATATTTATATATACTGTAAGGATTCTCATATATTCTTTTTCAGTAGTTCAGAGTTATTTTCAGTGTCGCATCGGGTGATATCAACATCGCTTGTGATGGCGTGTGGCTGGTGCATGGAAGCCTGCATGATATCACATATGCCACGTGTCACCTGCCACGCCCCCGCGCCGCTGCCACTGTGCGTGCAGTGACTTCGTCTCGCTGCGAATTCCGACGCTGTCGCATGTGTTACGCTTTAGCAGACGAGTCCGGGTGTCGGCAAGAAAAAAGTGGATCGTGGATGCCATTTCATCTTCGATGCGCTATCGTGCGCTTCCTGTCGAACTATAACGTTGCGTACGCGAACATGTGCGCGTGCGTGCGTTGAGGAGACGTGGACGCGGGTGCGTCGCATGCTGATATTATCTCATAAAGAAAGATTGCGATTAGCAGCGAGTTGCCAAGCAATATATGAAATCTAATTAATGATCATCATCGCAATTTAGTTAAAATTCGTGAAATTAGCAGCAGGTCACATGTAGTCCGGGTTTTGTTATAAGTAGCCACACGCCCAATAAATAGTAGTCTAAACTAGCTTTAATTTACATAATCTTTTATTTCATCGACATTTCTCCATCCACCATCCATCCATCCATCCATCCATCCATCCATCCATCCATCCATCCATCCATCCATCCATCCATCCATTACAGCCATCCTGCTCACACCTTTGTGCGTATAGACGACCCGCCTACCCACACATACTCACGTATATACACATATACGCCATGCAGCGCTCTGATACACACACCCAACCACATGCCCGAGCACACATATCTACGCATCCCGGCACACACGCATGCACGCACGCACACACGTACACCCTCAGTTCGCAAACGTACGTGAAAATGCACAAGCACACTCATGCGCCTATATGCGCTAACCTATGCGTAGGCACGCTGTTGCGCCCGGTGCCCACACCCGCGTTGTATAGGAGGATATGAGCGCGCGCCCATGCACGCACCTACACGCGAGCGCGCGCACGTGCGCGTGCAGCACTAGCGATTGCCAACATCATCGCTGCCACACGTCAGCTAACGCGTTGCGCCTTGCGTCTGCTTAATTTCACCGCAGATGTCGCTGCGGCGGAATACGGTAGTAGCAACCACGGCGCCCGCCACGTGCTGCGCGTATCACGAAGCATTACGTTCATTTATTACTGGTTTGAAGCGATCGCCAGATGCCGACGCTACGCTCCAAGTGTCGCACGGGCCAGCCATGTTGCTCGTGAACGCTCGGGCCGTGCTGCATCGCTGTAGTGAAGCTTTCCTCTGGCTGTCCCTGCTCGTCCTGCTGCACTACACCGCCTGCGACGGCAACCCGGACTCGAAGCGTTTGTATGACGACCTGCTAAGTAAATACAACCGACTGATACGACCCGTGACGAACAGGACCGACAAGGTCACGGCGAAGCTCGGCCTGCGACTATCCCAGCTTATACACGTGGTGAGTACGCGCGTTCGTACGCACGTGTACTGGCAAAATAAACTCTATATTATTATAGTCACCGACTATATCATCAGCTTCTTGAGATCCGTAATACGTTCCGTAAGTTCGTAATTTACCACTTGATGCTGATGACTTCGCCCAGTGACCTGCATGTGGACTATAATTATGTATACTATATAATGTTTACTGTACAGTGCTTAGTCCATGCTTACCTCTTTGTATTTGCTCGCTCTCATGGAGTCGAGTTATATATATATACATATATTAACTACAGATACGTAGCTTTAATGCCAAATACTAGGTAAGGAAGTATTAATATTATTTATAACAACAAAAACTTAAGAATTATATACTATAAATCACCGCACCGTGTGTAATATATTTAAATGTAGGATATTGTCTATGATCCGTATCATCAGGAGCGTATAAAGAAGCGTATATATAGCGTATAAGAAGAGTATAAAGCGTACCTTCTTTATACGCTCTTTGTATCATATAGTGAAAAACTGCAAATGTAATCTCATATGAATATATCATGAGCTAATAATACCTATTTATTATACCTATTTATTAGGTATTATATAGCTCTTGAATATATGTAGGTGAGCCTTTGCTAATATGTTACAATGTGTAGAAAAAAAGCAATGCAATAATTAATTAGGGCAGTATAATGACATTTTCCCAGCACAACCGAACAAGTATTCCTCTCATTATATTTCGAATTAATATATATATTATATATATACAGAGCTGTTACATTACAATATTACAATATATCTTACCTTTTATAACAAACCACTGAACACCTTTCATAGTATTTTGTATGTATTATAGGAAGGGGATAGTGTGAACAAATGTTTGTTTACATCAGTGACATGTAAAACAGTCTCATAGTGGCAACACCTCGCAAGATTTCATCGCCAGCATCTGAGCTGTGATTGTCCCCACCAAACACGGTTATCTCGCTGCTCGCGTTAACTCATAAACGTATATCGCATGAATGAAGTAGCCGAAACGTTTACTTTATAAATACGCACGCACGCACGCACGCACGCACGCACGCACACACGCGCGCGCGCACGCACACTGGCACGCAAGCACACACATAACCGCACACGCACACGCAAACACACGCACGTAGGCACGCACACACGCACGCACGTAATGAATGATTTGCTTCATCGCCACAACTTCACTCCCTCGTCCCGTTCATAGTTTTGCAAATATTTGGGCACTGTAAACACAAACGCCCCGACTAAAAAAGCGGCCCACGCGTTTTACGTTAAGGTCGTCTAACGTCAATACTGCTGCCGTAGACACGCTCGCTACGATATGAGCAGCAGCGAGTGCCGCTTGCCACATGCCGCAGACGCTGTCACGTTGACCGCTTCGGTGTCAGCAGAGGTCGCTGTTACCGTGCACGCGGGACAGACAGACAGACAGACACGCATCTCTTATCGCCGCAGGGCAGCAGCGTTCTGGTTAATGTTATCGTAAGAGTGTTGTTGCTACGTGGCGATAGAGGCTAGCGGAGAAGGTCGAAGCAGTCAGCGCATGCGCACAGCGGAACGAATATCGCTTATGATTGCGAGCTTCGCAAGTGTGTACGTGTGTGTGTGTGTGCATGTGTGTCTGTGAGTGCGCGTGCGTGTGTGTGCGTGTGAGTGGGTGCGCGCGTGCGCGTTCGTGCACGCGTGGGTGTGTACGCATATGTATACATCTCCAGCAGCTGTCAAACATTCCCAGAAGCCCTGCCTAACTGTTTGTAGTTGTTAGCGCGAAACATTGACGAGAGGGAAAAAAATTACGCATTCCAATCGTGTAATAATGAGACCCGAATATATATACACACGCACTCACACAGACCACCGCATATCGTAGGAGAAAGCAATGAACAAGATAGGGAATGAGAAAGATGAGAGAGAAAACGAAGAAGAAAGAGAAAGAGAGTGAGAGAGAAAGAGCGAGAGAGAGAGGCAGCTAGAGCGAAAGAGAGCGGGAGAAAGAGAAAAAGAGAAATAAATAGAAAGAGAGAGCGGGAGAAAGCGAGAAAGAAAGAAAGAGAAAGCGAGAAGAGGCGATGGAGATTGGTTTTCTGTGTGGGCTCCATAAAATTAATACTCTAATTGTTTCATTGATAGACTTTGATCCATTCATTGACTCATATCAGGAATCGTGCGTTTAAATTCAAAACCTTTCAACTAATAGTGTTAATAATACTCTGTGTCAGCGGTGTTAAAAATTGGCGAAATGATCTCAGTAAGCTAGAAGTATGCCTAAACTTAAATTTTAACCAACTTAAATTTTGAAAAACCATACATGGACTTTGAGTTTTGCATATAACCACACCACCGCCAATGCAGAAAACAGCATATAATTATGTATTAATTACACAAGTAGCATATAGATGGCATACCTTTAACACGATTTGACAATTGTGTAATGAATAAATCCTGTATAATAAGACATAAGTTGTTGGATCATGGAATTACAATTGATTATCTAATATAACATGTCTACAAAAATCGAAACAATCTAACGAATCTAAGGTTAGCGATTCGCTCGCCAAGCTGGCAATTCGCCACTCGCTGGGTATTTTTGACTCTGCAGAAACGCACATGCGCAATGTCACAGACTAAATCCAATAGTCTATGGGCTTATGTAATATTTTCCAGATTTGTCATTTTTTTGGGTAGATTCTTGGCACTCATGTCTAAACACATCTAGAAACTTCACTGATTAAGAAAAAAATGGGTGCCAGTTTTTCCATTAATATTTAGGGCCGCCATTTTGAATTTCAAAATGGCCATCACGGAAAATCTTCTTTTTTTTTAATAATTGCCAATTAACCATAACTATTCATTCAAATGTCATACAATATTTATTCTATTTTATTTAAACTCATATAAAGGGATCAAAGATTCATTGGAAACAAAATTAGAGCACTCAATATACTCCAAAATAGCAAAAATCTAAGATGGCCACCATATTTCAGGCTTTTTCTACGTAAAATGTCATACGTTTGTACCAATGGACATTGGAAGATTTTTTTGGTGTCTAATCATATGTTTTCAGTTGGCATATGAGGATTCCAATAATAACAACGTATTTATGATTGGAACACTCTTTACCATCCTCCAAAACACTTAAGAGAAATAATGTAGAAGATGTAATTCAATATAAAATTCAATTTATAAGTTGAAAATGGATATTTTTTTTTAAAGGTACGACAATGCTACATGTATGAATCAGGAGTTACTAGTTGTCATTGCTTCAATCATCTTCTAGATCTTCGCCAATCATTGGTGGTGTAATGTTGCGTGCGTGCGTGCGTGTGTGTGTGTGTTTGTCTGTTTGTTTGTATGTGCAAGTAGGGGGATCCGGCGTGGCCTCGGTTGCTTTCACGACTGAAATAGGGAATAAGAAATTATAACCAATAATGCAGTAGTAGAACATAATAAGTTTTAAAATGAGAGAGAACATAAGTAAGCATAGTGAGAAAGACTATTGAAATGAAAACGGTAATTGTAACCTGTTAATTGAAAAAAAATCGGTATATTGCATGGTTTAACATAACAAATCAGAACGTTATGTAAAGAGACGAAACGTATAATAATCGTTACACACCTGCCGATATTACGAATTAGCACGACATTCTAACGTACTTTAACGTTATGAGAGTGTTCCAAGGAAAGAATGTTATGAGAATATCGTAAGCTGAGAGGCATTTTATGGGGTAGATGAAAATTATAACTTCTACTTCGATGAAAACAGTGGTAGGGAAATATTTTGTTATAGGAGAGTATAATTATCATAACATGAACGAGTAGTATAATGAAGACAATTCATCAGAATTTATCATGAAGACTGTGTATATGTCATAAGTTCAGAATGTGTAATGACATGACATGAGGAATGTGTAGAGTGCAAGGGTTAACATAATGAAACACATAGTATCGTAAGGATACGTAACGTAACTGAGGCTTTCATAATTATTAAGCAGGATAACGTAATAATCAGTGAAGGTGTGCAGATATATATATTGGGAATATGGCAGGGTGAAGAATATATTAGTTGGGTGGACGAAAATAAGATTATACTAATTAAGTGCGTGTTTAGGCTGGCGTATAGCCTGCAACATGCATAGATGCCACAACATAGTTCAAGCCCTATACAGTAAAATTACAAGAGCAAGCGAGTTTTTATAAGCGAACATAATTAGCATAGAATCAAATTAGCGTATAATAAAAGAAATAATATCATACAATGTTCAGTCAAGAAAAATGTGTAAACAGGATGAACATACACAACATATGGTAACTTAACGTAACATAACTAACATAGGTAAGGCTATCAATATCATGAAATAGCATGAAATTAGGTTAGCATGAAATCGTAGTGCAATAAAAAGCGTAATTGTTAAACCAGCGAATAGAAGTGCGTTTAATATATATAATGGAAAACGTAAAAATAAAAAAGCCTCGCTGTAACGTAGCTTCACTGCATTGTAGAATGCTGCATGATAGTGTGCAAAAAAAGGATATGAAGATATTTTAAGCTATAATTTTAGGACAGAACATTTTATGGAGTAGCCAGACGAAGTTTGTCCTTCTGTTTCTCTTCATGTATATAGTGCCTCGCCCGTCCGGACCATGTTGTCACTACGGCAACAAACCGCGGTGTGACCCGCTTGGCCAGCCGAAATCTCGTAGCAGATTATCGAATTCGGTTTTATCGTGTTTCTGCAAAATATCTCGTCGTCAATAAAAGTATCTTTGCAGTGTCCGTGCAACGCGTAATTGTAATTGGCTTTGTTGTTTAGGAGGAGATCAGAACGTAGGCCTACCCAGGCACCGCCTTTGTGCATATAGTAAAAAGGTAGAGTAGCATTTTTCTGTTGAAAGCGTTCCACGTATCTGCGTGTTGCCGTATTGGCAACGCCCTACATTACGGAATTTTACGATATATCTTGTCTTCTCAACATTTATTTTTTAGGACGAAAAACATCAGGTAATGACCACGAACGTATGGTTACGACAGGTCAGTTATTTTCGTTATAAAATATTTAGTTTTCGCGCGTGCGTTAAAAAGAATGTTGTTCTAACAGCTATTCACGAGTGATAAAATTACATCTACAAGCATTGAGCTTACTCGTTCTCTCGTTAAAACATTTCAACAGAATGTTTGTGTTCATGATCCGCTCATATACAAAACGAAATTAAGATCAAAATAAGCAGAGGGAGCGTTTTTATGACTGCATGTCTGTGAGCGCATATTTATACGTGGATGTCCCCTGTGACGCAACGCTAAATACGTTACTGCGTATCATTTTATGAAATACAATTATATTGGCTAAGAAAAAACTCATATTCGTAACTATATACATATTCACACGTTGACTGTAGATAGCACTTGAGAACACAAAAACTTGTTTTTACGCCGTTTTAACCATGGATGTCTCACTTCGCACAAACCACCCACGTAATCGACATTCTATTAATTATTGTTATAATATTACAGGAATGGTACGACTACAGGTTGTCATGGCACACGCACGAATATGGAGGTGTGGACAACCTCTATGTGCCTTCAGGCGATATATGGCTGCCTGACATCGTACTATTCAACAAGTAGGACACATGTATAACCTTATGCAAAAAGAATGACTGCCTTGTTTATTTTTTAAGCTAGGTTTTTGCTCGCTCTGTTATTTACCAGAAATGTTTTTTTCCGTGAACCCGCGAGTTCTATGCTCCCTACATAAGCATAGTTTCGTGTTTATGCGATTCAGCATATAAGTATAGCTTAGTGTTTGTACGATTTACTATGTAACCATAGTTGCTCATTTACCCGATGCATAATATAAGCACAGTTTGGCGTTTATACGAATCAGTATGTAAGTGTGGATTCGTGTTTGCGCAGCGCTGACGGTCGCTACCAGGTAACGGTGATGACAAAAGCTACTCTTCATCCAGACGGTCTCGTCATTTGGGAGCCGCCCTCCGTCTTCAAATCCTCGTGCACGCTGGACGTACGCTACTTCCCGTTCGACCACCAGTCGTGTCGCATGCGGTTTGGCTCGTGGACCTACAACGGACTCAAGGTGGACGTTGTCCACTACGAGGCCGAGAACACCTCCGTGAAGGAGATCGGTGTTGACCTCAGCGAGTTCTATCCGAACACGGAGTGGGACGTGCTCGGCGTGCCGGCGACGCGCAACGAGCGCCGCTGCCGGCTCACCACCTGCCCGGACATCACCTACGAGATTCAGATGCGACGCAAGACGCTCTACCACACCGTCAACCTGATCATTCCGTGCGTGTCGATATCGGGTCTCACCGTCCTCGTATTCTACCTACCGTCGGACTGCGGCGAGAAGATCACGCTCTGCATCTCGATCCTCGTCACCGTGCTCTTCATGTTCGTCTCCGACATCATACCGCCGACGTCGCTCGTCATGCCGCTCATCGGCAAGTACCTGCTCTTCGTGCTCATCCTCGTCTCACTGTCCGTGCTCATGACCGTGTACGTGCTGAACGTGCACTACCGCACGCCAGCGACGCACGTCATGTCGCCGCGCGTGCGCCGCATCTTCTTGCACGTGCTGCCGCGGATGCTGCTCATGCGGCGGCCGCAGTTCGTCAAGGACAAGACGCCTGCCGTCGCTAGCAGCCCGTGCAGCTCGCTGCACGAGACGCGCGTCGACGCGGCGCAACGACATCACGTGTTCTGCGTCTACAGCGACGGCGACAGCGACGACAACGGAAGTTATAGCGGATACGCGGCCACGTCGCACGAACTTAAACGCGCGATGGCCGAGGTGCAGTACATAGCCGAACAGCTGCATCGAGCCGACGAGGACAACGGGGTGAGTGTAATACGCATGTACGCAAGCACACAGCAAGTTGGCATGCACGCGAACACATGTACGCAAGCACACGGCAAGGTGCAAAACAGAAATTGGTGGTGGGGAGGGGAGAAGGGGTTGCAAAATGAAATCTCGATAGTGGGGGGGGGGCGCTAGTGCTGCCACCAATTTCCGTTTTGCAACTTGCTGTGTGCTTGCGTACTTGTGTTTGCGTACATGCGTACATGCGTGCTTGCGTGCTTGTGTTTTGTTCATATGGGCCACCGTACACGCGCACGCACGCACGCACACACGCACGCACGCACAAACGAAGGAACGCACGCACACAGCACACACGCATGAACGAACGATGGAACGCACGCACACACACATATACACATACGCATACGCATGCACACACACATACACAAAAGCAATTGCCCGAACACACATATGCACGCAGTCCCGTATGCACATGCATACGCACAAACGAACGCTCACACACGCATACACGCGTACGAGCACGTTCACGTACACACACGCCCACTCGTACGCCCAAAAGAGCGCACACATACATAAACGACCACTCGCGCGCGCACATGCGCGCACACATACACGCCCCCATGTACGCACGCACGTTTGCTGCGTACATCGCCGGCATACCATTCTGGGATAGTAATTATAGGGGGCAGCACCGGCTTAGCCTCAATTACATGTTCGGTGTACATTCAGTCTCAGCGTTCTCGACTATAATATCTACGCTACTGTGTAGTTGCGCAATATTTACATTAGAGACTAGCTGTTCAATATGTTCACTATATTGTGACTACTTGTGTAAGATGTTCACTGGTGATTAGTTGCGCAACATGTTCATATTATCATTATATGGTAACTATTTATGCAGTATTATGTTCACAATATATTGACTATTTAAGCAATATGTTAACTGGCGACTTGTAAGGACTAGGACAGTAGACAACTGCACATGTTTTATCTTCACTACACATTTGTGTGCAGCACAATGCACCAGGATCCACGGACATGCTCGTATAGTTAGAATGATAGGTTCCATATATATATATATATATATATATATAGTGTGTGTGGGCGTGTGTGCGTGCGTGCGTGCGTGCGTGCGTGGGTGCGTGTGTGTATGTGTATGTTATATATCACACATCTTATAGAGCAGAGAGTGCGCACTATACATTCATTTGCATCAATCAACACCCCGCTAGCTGTTAGTTTCAGGCAACTTGTACGTCCAGCCCAACGGTGGCCCACAGCGAATGGACTGAGTGCAATATCTGCACGCTCATCCTATCGATAAATCCCCGCTAGGTGGCGATGATAGCGAGTGCGTTGCTAATGCAAATAATGTAAGATAAAGCTATAAGTATAAAGTCGCATATACTAGAAAAAATGATTAAATACGAATTACGTTACGCCTTTTTGTACATAGTCGCGTTTGATTGTTTGCGAAATACGCATGTACAACGAACCTATATCAAACATTTACCTCCCGAAATCCGCAAGATATCGATAGGTAATCACTATAAATGCTTAGTTGCATGCCTTGGTTAAATGTAAGTAGAGAGAACCGCGAATGGACGAAGAACTTATTATATAGCAGTTATGACAACGATAGCTGTGTTGTTTGATCATTGATGTGGTGTCCTGGCATCCATGCATGGTCTTTTAGCCAATTTGCAAATTAGCAGAAGATACTAAAGCAGGACAGCTGTAAAAGTTACTTGTTCGATTTACCCTATACGATTTTCTGTAGTTCTGCCGGATATTCTGCTCGATTAGGTGAAAGAGGCGGTAAATCAGTTTGGCGGCCTTTTATTCTCAGCAGAGAAGCGAACCGAAAGAACTAGAATTCGTGATCAACATGACTGACCATACGCTGAATCATAAATATAGTTGATATATATATATGTGGTCGCGATATAGTGTCGCATAATGCTCCTCTATTTGACATAAGCGATGTTAATACACTTATTTCTTTCATTTGAATTACTTTAATACATGAAGCCAGAAACACCGATTCTAGCAGTCACCGACGTTTCTTACACGAGCTTATTTCTACTGAGGTCTGAGTCGCTCTAATCGCCATTACTACGGTGTACTGAGTCTGACAACTTACGTGTTCCTTCGTGTATTTGTTGCAGATAGTAGAGGACTGGAAATACGTTGCCATGGTGCTAGATAGACTGTTCCTGTGGATTTTCACCATTGCTTGTCTGACGGGAACTTGCGGCATCATCTTCCAGGCACCGTCGCTGTACGACACGACGATGCCAATTGATCAGCAACTATCACAGTTTCTACATGTCCTGTACAAATCATAACCCCGATGATAGCTCATATATCGTCCGTCATTGCGTAATTCGTGTGTATATTTGCTTTGCATTCGTGATTGGGCCAGAGTCTGCAGGAACTAAGGTGAGATGAAGAGCAAGTGTAAAGATCGAGATCAGGGGAGAATTATGGTCGTGTCAACTTCTGTATTGACGACGGCTCTTTGTGGTGGTGGGGGTGATGATAATGACGATGACCATGATCTTAATGATAATGAGAGTCGTTTTCATTCAAGTATATACCTACGTCTACCACGGTTGTTTATATTCATTAGTAGTCATATATGTTTAGCGAACGAAACGCATGCATGATAGCGATATATATATATATATATATATATATATATATATATATATATAGTTTTCCGATGATGAAGTATTCTCCCGATGCTTAAGCGTTTAGGACTGGTAAACTTCCGAGCGCTCACGCTTGATGACTAAAATATGGATTATGGCAGAATTATTGCGTTTTACTTGATACAAGCGCTCATAGAAAGCACATTCTAGCATGTTTAAGCATAATAAAACGGAATACATTAAATAATTATCGGATACATGTTATACTCACTCAGGCTTGCATAAGTCAGTTTGCCATACGATGTAATTATATATATATATACACTGTATAATATGCAGATAACATTCGTAGTTGCAACCGACAAACAGTTGCTATTCTCTGACCCTCTACCAGTATTTGATAAAATAGAGTGTTTGATAAAAAAAAACTGCGTTATTTGATAAAAAAAACTTCCTGCGTATTTGATAAAAAAAAGAAGTATGTATAGACATCGGTTAATATCGATTAGAATTTAACGTAGTATGTATGCATGACACGGCGTATGAATATATTCATGCTACGATATTAAAGAATTATTAATATACGATACTTCAATATACTGTCGTTTTGTTAAGTAGAACGTTATCGTTATCATCAACCCGATCGTTATTTACTAGTACTATATACGTAAATATAAAGATACATTGAGTACCCACGCTTATGAATCTCCCAGAACAAAATATCTACATATCTATATTTATTTTCTCCCTACAATACTGTACGTCAATACGCAGATTGATCACAGTATTCGAAAAACACCCGCAAAGTGGCACCCATTAGTCACTCCACTATTCTCCGTGGTGCCGCTCCTCTCCACGGAAAACCCTCAACAATATAACATTACAGCCAGACAAACAACAAAATCCAACATGCTAGAACTATGGATCGTCGATTTATTTTTACTATCTCTATATCGTAAATGATTTAATAAAAAATATTTATCTGAAGGAAAAGCATGAACCTAATAGTAGGGTCTAGGTATAATTGAAGTCCAGCATGCGTACGTCGGTGCCGAAGACAAGTTAAAAAAAATCTAAATACCGTCAATTGACACGTAAATTCAAGCATACATCGGGAACCTCGGCTGTATAGATAACGTCTCAGCTAGATAAGATAGTTTTGTTTGACCATGTGTAACGCTAATAGGGTCCAAGGCTCGTGCGCCACCGTCGCGCCATGTACTATCGCACTACCGCACGTAAACCTATGTGACAAGCACCGCCGGGGAGCTCTGTGCATTACACGCGCCGAGAGAGGTAAACGATTTCTGTCCAGTTGCGTCAGTGGGTGAGAATCGGTGAAGGACAGGCTGCAGTGGAGGGAAAGCCATTCTAACGTGGAAGAGCAGCGACGAAGCAGCGAGGTAGACGTGTGCATCAAATTTCGCAATGGACGTCTCTCGTACGCATCACGTGTGACGGACAGTTGTAGGCATTCGGTTAGTATATAAGTAAAAAGTACTGTTTAGTGCCATATATAAATGCAACGCTATGGATTTTTGGGGGATATATTGTCATATTTATAACGATACGCTTCTACTGCATCACTAGAGAAATTGTCGCTACTTCAAACCGTGATATCACTAACAACCTAGTCGACAAATT
Organism: Priapulus caudatus; assembly: GCF_000485595.1. Classification (NCBI taxonomy): domain Eukaryota; kingdom Metazoa; phylum Priapulida; class Priapulimorpha; order Priapulimorphida; family Priapulidae; genus Priapulus; species Priapulus caudatus. Next base: position 627,129 of record NW_014577180.1, on the reverse strand, counting down.
AGTTTGCGGCTGGTTGATATAGATATAGTAGCTCGATCCTGCAAGTTTGAGTCTCAACACAGCCTCAGCTGTCACTCCAATTTACCCAACCAGCAACACCAGGCATAAATTATTATTCCTGTAACTCGGCCCGCGTACACGCTACCACCAATAAACACGTCAGTTGGCTTAGTGCAAGTAAACTAACATCAGCTGATATGTCCGCGAGATCAAGCGAAGCATATATCATCGCAAATATCGACGAACGATGTACCTGCGAAATACCGCACGGAGACAATGTTCGTGAACTTATGTCATGCGAGTGAGCTATTGCCCAGGTGCACGAAAAATACGCAAAATTTATTGTGGCTACTGATGCAAATTTATGGCCCTATTGATCTCGGACGTGGCTAAACTATGCCATGCTCATTGGAATGCGTGTATGTTCGATTCGGTGACCGCATGCACCAGCAAGATATGCTATTAAGGATACGTTGATCATATCTATATAACTCGTGCTAATGCTGAGATGTGGTTTACACCTACCAGCGCACGGGTAACTCTGAGATTAAATCGCTTTTCGGCGGAATTGTTTGCGAAAAAGGCGGGCACACCGTTGCTCGTTGAGCCAAGCGCATCCACGCACGCAGACACCAGATCACCTCAGCGACACGTGTGATGACATCACGGAACCTCGTTGCCATGCTGCGGAGCTAATATAAATGCTCCAACTACGAACAGGTGCATGACCTTGTAGAAAGCCAAGTGCAATTATTCACGCAGTCGGCCAGCATTCTTTCAAGTTTGACGAGTTCTAAACTCGTATAAGAAATTCTGATCGGCCTGATTGCGAAACCCGCATTCATATCAGCTGCGTACGCGCGGCTCTTGTTTGTTTTATTTTACTCTGCTCTGCTGGAGTTGATACGCGTGTGACGTGGATCCCCTTCACTCATCTAACTTAGGACAAAAGGTCGTGGTCTATTGCACACTCAACGCACCCTTCAGCAATGGTGCTCTATAAACGCAGTGTAATTATACACTGAACTAACGGACACCCTGTAGGCATATAGTATACTCGTCATATTCTCCTGAATTAAAACATTCACAGGAAGTCTCTGAATACATCGATGATACGGTTGAACTAACGAAGACAGTTGTTATAGATAGTATCAAGAGCGTATAATAAAGAGTGTCCTACGTATTGATCAGCTGTCCTACCTTGGTAACATAAAACAAACCGCATGTCCCTACGATGCCCCTATGCTGAGATAATGAGCGGTGAAAATATTGTATTTTCGCCGAAAACCGACTCGAGATCAGTGTTTACTGCGACTGTCTCTCGCTTTGAGATAACTTCGGGAAACCTCGCGTGTTTCCGTCAATGATTGACAAATGGAATGAATGACGTCTGTTATTGATCGCCATAGTGATGACCTCCACCTGTGCCCATCTCACGCTGGATGTATAGTAATCTCTGCAGTACCAGAGCATATAAATCACCGATTTCAGTGATTTATTATGCTCTGGTAGTACTGACGTGAGTCAGCGCTACCATGGTGCTACACAGCGGCGACCGGAAGCAATACACTGGCCACAAAGCGAGAGACCGTCGCAGTAAACACTGATCTCGAGTCGGTTTTCGGCGAAAATACCAGATTTTCAGCGTAGGAGCATCGTAGGGACAAGCGGTTTGTTTTATATTAACAAGGTAGGATAGCTGATCAATAATACCGCAAAGAATCGTCAAAATAAAACAGGCAAAGTTTATTAATTCGACTAATACTGCAACAGGGTTTCACCATTTCACCGTTGTACGCTCTCCTTCTTTATACGCTCTTGATAGCATATACTTCATAATTCTATTTTGACATAAAAAATTAAGATGAAATGATATATATTGATTCATGAATAAAGCATAGTCATCAGATATTCCGGCGGTCATTCGGATATTCGGATATTCAATGTAATTCGCGCTGTGGAGAATGATTAAAAGACCCGTTGCTATAATATGTTATAATAAATATCACTATCTATGTCGGTTTACACACGCACAATGCGCACAAAACAATTCTATAGGGTTTTAAAGTTTTGCAACCCATTATTTCCCCTCAGAGTGACAGATGCGTAAAGACGGAACCCTATGGATAATAATTATAACACACTTATCTGGTATGCAGCAATCTTCGGGCGGCACTATAGCCGCGTTCACACGTAGCAAGAAATCCGGTATTTAGCGTTCACACGAGGCAAAATGCGCGGTCAAAGAAATACGGTATCTAAACAGATCCGGTATTTGATGTAAATACGCGGCTTCCCAGACCCCGAATAATTTTCCGTGCTTGAGAAATACCGGATCTCTTGGACCGCGCATTTTCTCGTGTGTGAACGCCTAATACGATTTCTGAAGCCGCGTAATTTTATAGACTGGTCCGCGCTCGACAGTTCCAGTGTAACGCGAGTGAACTGTCGAGCGCGGACAGTCTACGTTTTATCGGCAGTTGGTGCGCATTGCATTGTTTATTTCGCATTGTTCGCTTTGTATTGTTTAAAGCAGCTCGCCAGCTTAACGTTAATGATTACGCTCTGCTCGTAATCGCCGCTAGGGCTTACTCACCAGAGCGTTAACACTCTTACTATATGAAAGTGGTGCGCTGCTGCCGAGAATCAGAACGGCCCAATTCAGCGAGCAGTCCTTTGCTTGACGGTCATTTCCGTCAACATTTCAACTGCAATAACTATATTTATAATAGTTTTATAATAGATTATATTAGTTTATAATAGTTATAAAATAATATAATTTATAACTGTAAAAAGTGCATGCCTCTGATAAAGCCATTAACTAGATTACCACCATAATAAATATGTGCCTGGTGCGGATTTGCGTCTGCTTTAGACTAGTACCCGGTCGCAGTTCCAGCACGCTACACCAAGGCCTATGTGTGAAGGTGCGAACGGGTACCAGTCTAGGCCTGCTTAGCCTCGTTCGCGTTATTCGATAACGAGGTTTGCGAACTGTTTAGGCTGCCTTCGCTTACAGGCGTCAGTGTACGCGAACGCAGTCAAGCGTAAACATGACGACTGGCATTTATACAGGGGCCCGTTGTCAGAAACAATTAGTCAATAACATTAACCTTAACATTAACTTTTTCTCATTAGAGCGTTGACAGAAACTTCGTAAAGTTAAAAGAATTAAAATTCTCGTAACTTTTCTCTTAACTTAAAGATCCTAGACTCCCCCTTAACTTTTAATATTAAGTTGAAATAACACATTTACACTACGAATACAATTATAGTGATATTATATTTATAATATGAATAAATGTGTGTTTTTCTTGAAAAACACGTCAAAATCATTATTATCTTACCGCTAATAAAACAAAACAATACATTTACAAATGGCGTATGCATTTGTTCTCATTGTTTTAAAGGTTTCTCACCGTCTTTCCACGATCTCTGCGTCTTCGCGTTACAGTGTGAGAATTTGTCTTGTTGTGCAGAATAAATTCATGACCCGTAATTTTTCATCAAATATTATTTGTATGTGGTGGCCATCATAATATGCATAAATTACTGTGATGTAAATATATGTGTATGAATTTGAATTTTGTGATCGATTCTCATCCAATCAGCAGCCTTGTGACATGAATTATGAAGTTCCTGTTACGTGAGTTTTCACTTAAGTAAAGTTTAGTTACGATAGGTTTCTGTCAACCGCTATTAACTTTTCTCTTAACATTAACATTAGTCTTAAAATTAATCGTAACTTTACGAAGTTTCTGACAACGCCAACGGGCCCCTGGTTACTCGCAGCTCGCAAATACCGTATTTCTGGAGCCGCGAATCAGCGTGTGAACGCTCGGCGCGGTATTTGTCTCAGATTCGGTATTTCGCAAATACCGTATTTCCTAAATATGAGGTCTCGTGTGAACGAGGCTATTTATGGCAGCCTGCAGTGTTATTTTTTTATTATGGCATTTTTGTTCGCAGGCAAGCGGAGTACGTCATATCTAAAGTTACACAACGAATTTAGATAACGCGGAGGTAAGATTGCTTTATAATAGCACGACGGGTGCACGAATGCACACACGCCAACGCACGTATACTCGCACGCGCGAAAGAGCGCACCAAACACACACACACACACACACACACACACACACAGACACACACAGACACACAGACACACACACACACAAACACACACACACGCACACGCACACGCGAACACACACACACACACACACACACACACACACACACACACACACACACACACACACACACACACACACACACACACACACACACACACACACACACACACACACACACACACACACACACAAACGCAAACACATGTGTGTGCGCACGTGTGTGTGTGTGTGTGGTGGACGCGTACTGATTTATCGCCTAGTAGGATGTATTGCGAACAACGTATCGCGGTCATTGCGCTCAGTACGCGGCTGCTATATGTATCCCGTTTACGCTTAATCTTCTCTAAGACGCTAAATTGTCTTCTGCGATTCGGCAAGACATTGCCATTGCTAAAATTAGAGAGAAATCTCGTCATTTCACCAAGATTCCTGCTGATTATATAAACATCGCGGTTCTTCTATATCTGGTTTCTGACTTCTATACCAAATGTTAATTGAAGCTCGTTTCGCAGCGTACTTTACTTTGCATATCATAAAATTACTTGCAAACACTTTTGCAAAAAAACATCGACGAAAGTTCGTCGGAATGAATAAAAGACATGGATATTGGTTAAGGTTTGGGTTAGACTTAGGCTTACAGTTATAGTTATGATTAGCCCAGTATTATTATATTATATTATATTATATTATTATATTATTTATACAGGTTAGTCTAAGGTTAGGTTAGCCTCAGGTTAGTTGGGCTAGATTAGGTTATGTTATGTTAGGTTAGATTAGGTTAGGTTAGATTGGGTTTGGTTAGTTTAGGTTAGGTGAAGTTAAGTTAGGTTAGGTTAGGTTAGTTTAGATTAGGATAAGCAAATTACAAAATGCCACGCTCCTAATATCTTTGCAATTCATCAACTTTGGTACTTCATCAAGAGCTAATAAAACCAAGCTAATAACACCTAAGCATGATGGGCTCATGATTTCGTCTATATGTCTGTTTCCAATATATTGAATCTGCGTCTGGCCATAACTCTGCGATGGGAACGGTCTAAAGGTGCCGTATTTCGCCACAGTTGTGCACTCTAATTATATAGGTAAGCAACAAACGACCTTTGGAACGAATTGGACGGAATTTCGTCGACTGTTGCAGACAATCACCCGTTTCATAATCAGTTATACTTACAAAAAAATCGAAGAAATACATGCGGCTTCCTCGCGTGTGTCTCACGCGGTTTAGTCGTTTTTATTTGCATATTCTATTAATATATACTCCTCCCTAATCGCTACTGTAATTAATGAAATAATTCTCATTCGGTTACCGAAGTTTAAAACTGGCCCACGGCACTCGTAACGATAATAAAGAATCGTATAATAATTAATAAATCTCATCGGTAGCCGACCTCCTCTGGGAAGCAAAGATATTAAATAATCGATCACCTACTACAAAACGCGTTGTCTTTTCACAGGGGTCTAGCTCCCCAGCTCTCTCTCTTTCTTTCTCTCTCTCTCTCTCTCTCTCTCTCTAACGAATAGCCGCCCATGTACTACGTTAGCTAAGCATGTTAATACACACTTCCTGTTAACCTGTTAATTCTCCTAATGCTCTTCCTAACGATATACCGGAATCCTCTTCGTGTGGACAAAAAGTAAACAAAATCATCGGTCATTGGTTCGTGTAACGAATGAAAGTCTCAATGGATTTTCCTGGACCATGAATAATTTTGGTAGAGAAGTTTCAGCCCGTTCATATTTGCTCGACATTCCTTTATATGCCATAAAATGCTACGGGCCTTCGAGCTTCTAATGAAGAGCCCAACCGCGGCTGCACTACTGGCGAGTGAACGACTATGTGTGATTTTTTATGTCGATGGCAAGCCCGACAACGAAATAGAGAACTACTGCTTCCTATCACCAATGCCTTTTAAAAAGCCTAAGCGTCTTTGACTAAGCGATTCGGATAACCAAATGTAAGGCCGCCTTATAAGGGTAACCTAATAAATGGAGCTGCTTACCGTACAGCGATCCGGAAGCATTAAGTTCTCTTGATTTCATTCGATTTACAATCATTCGCTGCAGCCAGGAAATTGATTGCAGATTTCGGTATTCTAAATTAGCTCCTATGCGTTATAATTATGTATAATCCCCCAGCGTGTAGAAATAAAAGGACTTGTTTCCAAGAAAGCAGTAAACGCCCTGGACTAATTTCAAACATGCATAATATGACATATTGATCAATTAGTCATATATTTTTAACCAATTGAAAAAAGAATGTTGATACTATATAAACACCTATATAACTCGATGTGTTTCTTTTATGCGATTGTATACACATGCAGTTTCTTGTTATACTTCTAGTTCGCGTGAATGACAAATATTGTTGTACAATATATAGGGTTCTTTACTTTACTCACCGTGAGTTAGAGCTGTTCACAGATGACGCTCGGGAATTGCAATTTTGTTGTATATATTGCTCCCACCTGAAATTATTTTATATGCTGCGTTAGTCGGTGTGACACAGAAATTGCGGTGGTGTGTTTTGTTGCAACTTTTTGGCGTAAATGAAAACGTCTGTCTAATTCGTGGACTGAGCAGAAAGTACAGTAGTACACACAGCAGTCATGTTCACAAGTGAATGTATTATTTTGCAGTAATCGCAATGCCACACCAGCGAAAAGAGGCCATGCTAGACAAAGGCGATGCGAGCGCAAACGATGACTATTACGACCCGAGAATTGACACACCCGAATGTGACGAGGACTTAATTCCAACTCCCCCTGACGGCGGATGGGGATGGGTTATTGTCGCTTCTTCATTTTTTCTCATCTTCATCGTGGATGGCGTGTGTTTTTGCTTCGGTGTGTGGATGGTTGAGTTCATGGACTATTTTAACGAATCAGCTGCAAAGGCGTCACTGGTTGGATCATTATTGTCTGGCTGCTACCTATCGGCAGGTATGAGCAAATATACACATTGTCGTCGTTTATACATATTTCTCCTTATCGCTACTATAATCGTTATCATTACTGTTATCATTATTGTTATCACTATATCACTATATCCTATATTGTTATCGTTATCATAATCGTTAATATTATCATCATCGCTACTGCTATTGTTACTGTTATCGTTACCATAATCGTTAGTGTTATCGTTATTGTTATAATTATTGTGATTGTTATTGTTATAATTATTGTGATTGTTATTGTTATAATTATTGTGATTGTTATTGTTATTGTTAATATTATTGTTATCGTCGTCGTCATCGTTGTTGCTATCGTTATCGTCATCGTCATTGTATTGTTTTTGTTATTATTATCATTATTATTATTATTGTTATCGTTATCTTCATCGTCATCGTTATTGCTATAGCCATCGTCATTGTATCGCTGTTGTTACAATTGCTTCTATTGAGCTGAAATGCATGAGCTTTCAAGTGCGCGTGGATGCATGTAACAGACTGCGTGCATTTTTCCTCTTGTACGTTACCTCCCATGTATGCCAGAACCGGGAATATAAAGATGTTATTACATTTGAGGTTTCATTGCGCATTGGTAAGAGTGGAAAACGCCTCAAACCTATTCGTGACTATTTTATATGCGATTATATTGTTACTAAATAATACAACCGCTTATTATAACGTGGTCATAATTACCATAACTGGTCATCGAAATGCGAATAATTAGTACTGCAAGAAATCATATAAGGGCGTCATGAAAGTTTGGCATTTACAGGTCCCCTTGTGAGCGCACTCGCGAACAGGTATGGCTGTCGATCCGTGACCATATTTGGAAGCATTCTAGCCTCGCTTTCGTTTATTCTAAGCACCTTCTCACCGAACATAGAAATGCTTATTGTCACTTTCGGGGTTATGGCAGGTGAGTAACTTCGTATATGCATAGTTATTTTGATTCTTCTATACCATAAAATAATGCTGCTACGCACAGATAAGGGAATAATATTACCATGCGTAGTCACACATATAAATTACCAACTTCTGTAGGTAGTTAGTAGGTAGTAGGTAGTAGCTACTTATTTCGTTCATACGTGCCTCCGGTTTTATAAAGTAATCACATCACGTTTAACTTTAATTTGGAACAGTGCCACAGCTTTGTGGCACATAGTTTTCTGTAACTCCCTCAAAGCAGATGGAATTAGTGGTATCAATGGCGGAGTAGATAAATTCGTGTACATCTCTATTCGGTATCATGACAACCAATGTGCTTCTCTAACGGACCGTGTCTTATCTTTGCGTGCTATGGTAATCGTTGAGTGTATTAGTTAGTTTTACCTCGTATTGTTGACTATGTGTATTTACAAAATACGCGTTGTCTAATATTTTATTAAATTCTGTTATATTACTTGTATGTTATTACACTACTTGTTATTTAATATTTAAATTTTGTTCATGATGTTATTTGCTTCATATATTTTATATATTCCATCATTCCTCTATTTTTAATACCCTTGCACATTCTTAACTTATATATATATATATTTATTTATTTATGTATGTATATTTATATGGTATTTTATAATATGTTATTTTTAGGTATAGGGTTTGGGTTCATGTATTTGCCTGCAATCGTCAGCGTCGGCTACTATTTCGAGACGAAGCGAGCACTAGCCACCGGTGTCGGTGTTAGCGGCTCCGGAATAGGAACTTTTGTGATGGCGCCACTCTCCAAATATCTGATAACAGCATACGACTGGAAAGGCGCGACGCTCATAGTCGCCGCCATTGTGTTACACGGCATCATATGTGGCGCCCTCATGCGGCCGCTGGAAGTAACTCCGCGCAAGAAGTCGCTGATGCAGCGCATGTGGGAGGAAAAGCAGATCCGCGTGCGCGCGTTTACCGTGCACGATGGCTATGAAGATCTGCGGGTACACCTGCCGCTGCTCGAGAAGGGCATACCGAGAATCGCTCCTTCGAGCGTCACGCCCGCAGACGCAGCCTTTCGCTCGCGTAACAATTCCGCAGCCAGCCGTCGAGATGCGGAGAGGCCCACCGGTAGCGACACGCAGCTGTCGCACGACGGCAGGGCGACACCAGTCGAGGCTCTCCAGGTGTTTCCGACAGCGGACGATACGCTGAGCCGACCATCCAGCAGGGAGCTGAGCAGTAGCATGGGCGTGATCCACGAGGGAGACGACGAGCAACCGCCGACGACGACCGCCACCGACAGCAACCTCCGGGACCGCGTGAAAAGCCTCGATTCGGCGCGCCAGCATCGCGTTCAGCCTGTGCTGAACCGTAGCTCGAGCCGAGACGCAAGAGCACAGCAGTACACGCGCCCGCTCTACCGGCAAGACATCTTCTTCAGCGGCAGCGTCGTCAACCTGCCACAGTATAAGCGACGACACGACATGAGCGACTACCTCACCAGCATCACGCACATCCCCAAGATGGCGCCCGTCGCGGCGCAGGAGCAGCAGAAAGTGGGCATGTTCGAGCGGCTAGTGGGGCCGGAGATGTACAGCGTGCTCGAGGAGATGCTAGACATGTCTTTGATGAAGCACCCCGTCTTCTTGCTCATCTGCATCGCTAACATCCTCGCCTTCATCGGCTTCTTCGTGCCGTTCGTCTACACGGTTGCCTACGCAATCGAGATAGGAATACCTGCGGAACGCGGGCCCATACTGCTGTCGATAATAGGCATAGCTAACACGGTGGCTCGCGTGCTCGTCGGTTGGTTGAGCGATAGGCCGGGGATAAACCCGTTACTCATCAACAATATCTGTGTAATTGTGAGCGGCATCATTACGATGATGGTGCCACTATACGGAAGCTTCACGGCCATGGCAATCTACTGCTTCGCGTTTGGAGTCACCGTCGGTAATAAAATTTTGTATATATTACATAATAATAATAATAATAACAATAATAATAATAAATTTCGATGAATAACCTGCTCTCTTTTCTAAGTTATGAGCCCGCTAGGTAATCATTGCTATAGTAGACGTAGCATCAGTACAAAAAACGAGAATGTATACGGACCATTCAGCCTGTATGGCATAAGTATTGCCTGCACGACAGGTCGTATTTTCCTATTATTTACTGTCGTTTTATTTTTCCTTATAGCGGGCTTCATTTGTCTAACGTCCATCGTCATAGTGGAAGAACTAGGACTAGAAAAACTAACTAATGCGTTTGGACTGCTGGGTTTATTTCGCGGGATCTCTGGAATATTTGGCCCTCCCCTTGCCGGTAAGTTTTTACTTTACGATAAAAATATTCGAAGATATTTTCGTGCAAAATATATCGAGCATAGTACGCATAGAAAGCAAAATACAACCTAGATCGACTGCATCAGTGTATAAGCTGTAAAGACGGAGGCTATAATATTATCTTTTTTCAGCGTGAACTCTACGAGTGCTATTACACTTGTTCGATGCATTGTCACTGGATCCATAAATTCCACGCACACTTACGTTTACGCACGCCAGCACGCATCAACATACGCACATATGCACACGATCTGGGCCAATTTAAGCTGTTCTATGTCTTTAAAATAATAGTTTTTAAGTTATAATTATTTTGTATCACATACTCTGGATTGAAATATGCTTTAAATCAGTTACATCTAGTATTTTATCACATTGAAAACAGCGACAGCGAATAGAGCAAAGAAAGATCTAAAAAATTTGCCGTCACGTCACTCAGCGCCCATTTAAACGAAATCTTTCTTTTACGGAGCATGCGTGATACTATACGTAGCGCACGTTTATCAGCGACAGCAACCAAACAACGCGGACTAATGGCGAATACTTATATATCACGCACTAACGCCTAGCGTGTCAATCAGTTTGCCTAGTAGGCGTATTTCCTGGCATCAGCCCTCAGAAACTAGTAGACCAACTGTGCAGGATTTAGAATTTAGGTATCAGGTTACATTTCTGGTTTTTCTACTTACGATTAGTTGATCCAATCGAGCACTTTCGTGCACAACCGCTGGGTTTTGAACAAAACAATATCGCTTTGATACAGGTCGCAGATTTGGATGGTTATAAAATATAAGGTAATTTTAGAAGTTGATCATTTTACATTGCAAGATCAAGTGGCTGGGTGTGCGCGCAAAACCACACTGCACAATTTCAAAATGGCGTAGGGCCTTGCGCAGCCTCTTGAATTGATCGCATTACGCATATTGTAACATGACGGTACATGCGATCTTAATATAACCATATATATATATATACACACACATACACACACACACACACACACACACACACACACACACACACACACACACAACGATTGCAATTTTATCATAAAATAAATCTGTGATACAAAGGCCTTAAAAATAGAGCCTGTCGTCTAGTCGTTTCTCATGGGGATTATCATATTAATGTGAAATATAGACGGACACGTTCATAAGTATAGACTCGACCTTATCGCAACCCGTGCATGTGGAGTAGACGCAATATAGGGTGTATCAATATTCGACACACGATGGGATTTATTATGCGCATCAAAACGTAATTTTCATGGACTGAAAATGATGGCTGCCTGATTGCATGAATATCTTGTGATACATAATGTTTACCCGTTGTCTCTTTCCATTAAACAGTTCTATGACAAATGCCCCGAGGACAATCAACCATGGACAGTTACCCTATGCCCATAACCCCGGACATTTTCCACAGCATCCACTGAACAGTTATCCCCCACCCACGCAACCTGACAGACAGACAGAGATACAGACAGACAGACAGACAGACAGACAGACAGACAGACAGACAGACAGACAGACAGACAGACAGACACACACACACACACACACACACACACACACACACACACAGATAGACAGATAGGCAAGCAGGCAGACGGACAGGCGGCGCCCAAAAGGCGTCGCCATTCCTGATTTCATGCCATTATACTAACACAAACCTATAACTGATCAACATATCTATCACGTAAAATTCCCCGGAATGAGCTGGACGCACATATTGCGTGAGCGAACCTAGAAAACAAAGTTACATATATTAAAATTATTATCTCTCAAATAAATTAAAAATTAATACATGTATACAAATTAGGTCTCATCTGTTAGGAGACACATTACTGATTGATCCAACATAAAAAATGTGTTTGTGCAGTTACGGGATATAAAACTGCAAATGAACAGCAAACTTGCACCTGCATTCCTCAGATTCGCGAAAAATGAAAAATGAAATGGCACACACAAAACAAGTATACCTGTTTCCGTGACATAAATTGTAGTGTATGTGTGTAATTCTAGACTGGTAACCTATCTCGACACGTGAACATAACATATCGTGCAAAGAAAGAGCGCCGGTCGATGATATTTCGTGCGATGCGAGAATCACCTGCTATGTTGATGTTGACATATTATGTAAACAAATCTTTGAAATGCATGGTCGGTGCATATAACTGTTAAAATAATAACGCGTGAGCGTGCTAAGGCATCTTAGACTTAGTGTATACACTTAGACGTTTACAAGTTAATTCCATCACTAGATGGCGCGCTAAGCGTGCGACAGCTTGCCTGGCATATTTTTACTACACTCCAATCTGACGCGATTGTAAAAAGAATGTAAAAAAAAAGAAAAACCAAACTGAAAAATTTAACAGACCACATACTAGAAGGGACTCGGTTCCCTCCACACAACTACGGACACAATTCCCATGTCTGATATAACAATATTCCGTTTGCAATCTTTACGCAGTAGCAGACACGTGTGTTTGTGCGGGTGTGTGCGTGTGCGGTTGCATTTGTGCATGTATTGTACTCAAAATACTAACGGAAGTTGATGATAGAATTTCACTGAAATAGTTAACTTCGCGGGTAAGCCAGTTCGAATTCAACTGGTGGTACTTTGACATCGGTTGTTTTTGCGATACTTCATGTGTTCTTGTCATCCATTCGTTCTAGGCTTTGTGTATGACGTCACGAAGGACTACAATACGTCTTTTATACTGGCCGGAGCATCTCTGACTATGGCTGGTCTTCTCATGAGCTGTATACCGTGTCTTTCACGCTGCAAGAAATGCGTGCCGAGTAAAGACACGTCCAATTGTCCGGAAAGAAACTGCTCGGCGTACGAGTAGCGAATTAAACACAGCTCCAAATGATGTGTATACCGGACAAAATTTCGTATTTATAAATTTTCTAAAATTTAAAAATGTTATATTTACGTTTCCGGAACGTACGTAATCTGTAAGATTACATATTAGGCAAAAATATTTTACATTATAGTTCTTAAATTGAAAAATATTAAATAATGATTGGAAACCTCCTACGCATTCGTCATAATTATGATGTCTGCTAGCCGCCAGTCACGTGTGTCGACACGTGAAAATAAAAAAAATAGTTAATACTCTGACCCTGCTTTGAGATACACTGTGCCTCGTGATGTGCCACCCCGAGTCATAACGACATAACAGGCTGACGTGACTTATTTTTCCAGACTACCCGTTTTCTAATTTTAGCATTTTATTACGTTCGATATCGCATCAATATCAATCACCGGTTACCTATTCAATATTGTATCAATATCAATTATTGGTCACCTGTCCGATATCTCATCAACATAAACCATTTTGTAAACATACATTTTAACGTGGGTATTTTAATAGTCTCGTACTGGCTGTGCTGTGGTGTGCAATTAAGCAAGTACATTTGCTAGGTGGCTGAATTCGTACACCACATAATCAATTATTTTTCAGGCAACTGTCGAAACATAAATAGAAAAAATAAACGTTTTGTTTTAAATAATTTTCTGTACATTATGGCGAATAAATTGTCTTGATTATTCGTATTATACATACTACATGTGTGAGTAACATAATAGACAGATTCTGCAAAACATAGTCGTACATTGCGTAACATAATAGGCAGATATAGAAACCTGTTTGTTATGTTACATTTAATACGTTATATATCACATGACTTCACTCAGAAATAGAAATATTTGCTACTTATTTTTACACCAGAAAATGCTATGTTATACTTAGAGTGCTTACATACATATTTACACTCACGACAGACACATGCCTACAGTAAAATGGCGACTAACACACATGGTTGAATGGGTTGAGTAGCTTAACTCCAGCGCGCCCGCAGCAGAGGACGACAGCGACGATGACGATGATGACGCACATCGCGAATGTTCCCCACACGACGCCGGCACCGGAGAGACACATCTTGGGCTCGTCTTTATCTCTGTGTGGTCCTAGTAATGGCACTGAAGAAGGAAAACACGCGGTCATAACGACATACGATAAGAAAGAGAATCTGATCATCGCCTTTATATACAATGTCGATATGAGTTCAAAAATTTGTTAAAGATACATTAGCACGTTTTACTGCATTACATTTTAGCGTTGAATTAGAATCTTGGACATAGGCATTCGTAGCGGAAGATGTACGCAGTAAGCACATTTACTTCTAATGCTTATAGCCTAGTAGCCTATACCCTACTACGTTATATTACTATTTATGTAGATACTGTTTATATATATATATATATATATATATATATATATATATATATATATATATATATATATATATATATATATATTATATACATATATGTATACAATATTATTAGTTATATAACTTATATGGTAGTTGTACATAATCTTACTACGAGTATATTATTATGACTATCATATAAACAGCGATACGTTGCTGCTGCGCCGCTGTCGTGTTCGGTTTCACCGTCGTACATTTCCTGTAATCCTGGTAATTTGGGAAACTACGAGAGTGCTGCCGATTGAACGTAATGAAACATTCACGAAATGTTACCACCGAGACTTGGAACTTTGTCTCAACCCTGCATTATTAGTACTACACTTAGACATCGACTGACATTAGAATGAAGACGCACGACCAAGAGCCGGTAGTCTACAACAGATTTACGACTCTATAAATCTACGGCGTAAGATCGTCTTCATGGCCGAACCGTGAAAGTCATGATTCATGCAATGTCAGCTATTACAATGTTTACTGCGACCTAAGAAGATTATCGCCGATGGCATTCATTGTATACGTTTGCTGCAAGATCGATAAATATACGACATAACATACATAACATACATAACATACGATATAACATTTGGCAACACTATTAAATTTAATTAAGGGGCATTTACGAGTCGTATTCATCATGAATTGTAGAAAATCCTCAAGTCCCGAATCATGTTACTCGTGTTTAAGATCTCTTCTGTATACGTGTATTTTTAAACGTTAACTGTTTTTGCCATCGGTTTTATTCCTCTTCGTTCTATATCGTTATTGCAATACGAGTTGGAATTAAATATAGTTTAACATGAAGCTTATACTAAAGCTACTCTATGCCGTTTATGTAAAATTTCGTGCATATTTCTCTTCACCATATGTATGGTGGCCGAGGGCTGCCACTACAATTTTACCTCTGAAATAAATAAAAGCAAATAAAAAATAAAAATAAAAAATAAAATCAAAATGAAAATCAAAATCAAAAACAAATTCAAAATCAAAACGAAATAAAAATCGAAAAAAAAAAATTCAAAAAAATTCAAAAAAATAAAAATAAAAATAAAAATAAAAATCATAACCGTTTTCAAACTCACTAGTAAGGTGAAATCAGTTTACGCGTTGGCCGAGGGCTGCCACTAAAGTGTACGTGCGTGTACCCGCGTGTACGTGCGTGTATCTGCGTGTACGTGCGTGTACCCGCGTGCACGTGCGTGTACGTGCGTGTATCTGCGTGTACGTGCGTGTATCTGCGTGTACGTGCGTGCATCTGCGTGTACGTGCGTGTATCTGCGTGTACGTGCGTGTATCTGCGTGTACGTGCGTGTACCCGCGTGTATGTGCGTGTATCTGCGTGTACTGCGTGAAATGCAGTTGATTGTAAAAAAACGTTTCTTCTATTTTATTTTTGTTTTTGTTTTTACAATCAACTGCATTTCACGCAGTACACGCACGTACATGCGGGTACACGCACGTACACGCAGATACACGCACGTGCACGCGGGTACACGCACATACACGCGGGTACACGCACGTGCACGCAGGTACACGCAGATACACGCACGTACACGCGGGTACACGCACGTACACGCAGATACACGCACGTACACGCGGGTACACGCACGTACACGCAGATACACGCACCTACACGCAGGTACACGCACGTACACGCAGATACACGCACATACACGCAGGTACACGCACGTACACGCAGATACACGCACGTACACGCAGGTACACGCACGTACACGCAGATACACGCACGTACACGCGGGTACACGCACGTACACGCAGATACACGCACATACACGCGAGTACACGCACGT
>NW_014577180.1:579095-609571 GCF_000485595.1 Priapulus caudatus | reverse complement strand
GTTAGGGTTAGGGTTAGGGTTAGGGTTAGGGTTAGGGTTAGGGTTAGGGTTAGGGAGTAGGCGTAGGCGACTCCCTAGACTCGCTAGTGGAGTAGGCGAGGTACTGTCCGGCATATTAGATAGTACCAGGGTACGTTCCGGTATACCGGACCGTACCCAGAGTACGTTCCGGCAGTACCCTGGGGGACATAGACCCTCTCAGCTTCACTAAGTTTGAAATTAATTTATTACTTTTAACATTAATCACCAGAAATGCGAATCTAACTGTTGGTTCAGAATTATTAGGTAACAAACGACAAATGTATAGCTTAAATTACAAATTAATCATACAGCTTTCAAAACATATATAAATGTTTACAATCAAAGAGCTCATTTAACAATCAATTTATGCAACTTCCAATCTATTCAAGACCTCTGAAATCACTTACTAACGTTTACAATTTGCCGCCCACTCTGTTGTTTCCAGTCCGTGTGCAAATCTATTCAGGAAACTTTGAATCAATTCATAGGACTTGCAATCTATTCACTACACTTTCCGAACCAGCCAACTAGAAACCAAACTCCAAAACAATTCATTCTAAAAGTGCCCGGATGCTTCAGCTCGCATGGATACGCTATAGTATTGGAGGATCCGAATTTTACCACCCTGCGGGAAAGATGTGTTTGTTTACAGCAGCTGTACACTGTAGTGACAGTGTTGCCAAAGGAGCGTTCAGCGTGACGTCACGTCCAGGTCACGGGTGTAAACATAGCTCTGCTGGTTGGCAAAAGCGTTCGCCGGCACAGGCACTTGGAACGTCTCAATAAAAAAAAGAAGGTAAATAAACACGAAATGTACGAAAAGGCGTGCGGTGTACTTGTGTGTTGCAGATGAGCATTTGACCGGCATTTACAGGTGATTATAGGCGAAATAGAGTAGAAAAACATAATAAGACTTTGGTAGTGAATACATTTCGTGTTTATTTACCTTTATTTTATTTTATTGAGACGTTCCAAGTGCCTGTGCCGGCGAACGCTTTTGCCAACCAGCAGAGCTATGTTTACACACGTGACCTGGACGTGATGTCACGCTGAACGCTCCTTGGGCAACACTGTCACTACAGTGTACAGCTGTAAACAAACACATCTTTCCCGCAGGGCGGTAAAAATCGGATCCTCCAATACTATAGCGTATCCATCCGAGCTGAAGCATCCGGGCACTTTTAGAATGAATTGATTTGGAGTTTAGTTTGTAGCTGGCTGGTTCGGAAAGTGTAGTGAATAGATTGCAAGTCATATGAATTGATTCGAAGTTTCCTGAATAGTTTTGCACACGGACCGAAAACAACAGAGTGGGGGGGGGGGCAAATTGTAAACGTTAGTAAGTGATTTCAGAGGTCTTGAATAGATTGGAAGTTGCATAAATTGATTGTTAAATGAGCTCTTTGATTGTATACATTTATATATGTGTTGAAAGCTGTATGATTAATTTGTAATTTAAGCTATACATTTGTCGTTTGTTACCTAATAATTCTGAAACCAACAGTTAGATTCACATTTCTGGTGATTAATGTTAAAAGTAATAAATTAATTCCAAACTTAGTGAACTGATTCGATATTCTGTAAATTAATTTAAAACTTACAATTTCAATTGTTAGGGTGATGAAGCAAGATTCGAACATTTGTGAGTTTATGTAACATGTTCGCAATTAAATTGCAAGTTAGTAAATTGGTTTGTTGTTTTGAAAATAAATTGCACGTTTAGAAAATGAATTTTTACAACGATGTAAAGGAATTTGGATATCAGGCAATTATTTTGAAAAGTTGTGAATTAATTTGCAAGTTATTCAATTGATTTGATATTCTGTGAATTGATTTTAAATTTTGAATTTAAATTTCTCGAACAATATAAAGTAATTTGTATTTTTATTAATTAATTTGAAATGTTTAAAATTGATTTAAAATTGTGTATTTGAAATGTTTGAAAATGATTTTTGAAGGGGATTGCTTTCCATACATATGTCATAATTTGTCGCGCGGCCCAGTATACCCGTGTAACTAAACAAATTAACATAGGCGTTCTCTCACCCGCATGAAGGAGTTTTTCTCCCGGAAGCAGGATCGTAAGAGCTCGGAACAGCTCGGCCTGTTCTACCATGTACTCATCCGTCAGAGCGCTAGACGTGTTTTGCTGGGATTGCGCTGCGTTCGTCACCCGGCCATCAGTTGCAGATCGTTTAACGCGTACGTTGAAACTATGGGAATCATCGTGCGCTCCCTGGCGAGGCCGCAGTGTGGCACTGTAAGGCGTGCACGCTCTCTGAGCAGAGAGAACCGGTTAGAGGAGATCGTAAATGTTGTAATCGTATTCCATTCTTGAGATGAATGCAAAATACTTCTTGCTAATCCGACCGTTTCAACAGCCGATCTGCTGTGCTTGATAAAGATACCTAATATTTTGGATTCATCACAAAATTAAATTATTTTATGCCGTAAGGGTTGAGTTAGACATGTCAGTATGATCGAGAAACGTAATAGCTAAGCAGTATAGAAGCATGAGGAAAATGAATTTAATGAACTCATATATGTGTGCTGTACGTTTGTTACACAGACAAATCGTCGATAAATGAGTCAAATCGAGAACACGCTATTACGTACTTGTGTAGGCTCTCAAGTCAAGTACCTTATAACATTTTCCGTAGCAGACGTCTACTAGGCACTGGAAGTAGACGTTGTGGCGATCAGGAAACTTAAAGGCACGAAATGTCGTGTAAATTCTGTGTTCACCGCTGTACTGCGCGGACTCTACATATAGCTGACTCACATATTCTGGGTCCGTGGAACACCTATGTAGAAAACAAATTAATATAATATTATGTTGTTTTTGTTGTGGTTGAGGTTGCTGTTGCTTGCTGTTGCTTTACCAGTTGTTTGTTACCAACATTTCATGGTGACATGGTGGTAACTCGGTGTATAATCATTCTCTATACATTATATTGATGTTAATTATACTCACCCATTATCATCAACGAGATCAACTTTGTAGTGTCCGGTGCCGTCATGGGCAAAACAGTTGCGAACCGACACGTCGAAGTTGGAATCTGAAAACATGAGACATATTACCACAGCGGCACACAGGCGAGATATTACAGCGTGAGACATATGTGCCCTACGTATGTTACCTATTCGCGGATCCTCCTCGTTCTCATTAATTCTCACTCTCCCCCTCTCTCGGTCGCTCTCTCAATGATCATTCCTTGATGATACATAAGGGTTGATAGGTTTCTATAACTATGAATGTTTAATGTAATTGGCGAATTTGTCTGCACAATACCCAACCAAGAGGGGTATATCAGGACATATAGACGGATGTGTGTTTTTTTGGGTTCAAATACCCATAATTTCCATCTACATACGACCTGTCTGCCTATTATTTAACACATCAACATTAAATTCAGAGTTAAATGTTTAAGAAACGCATAACTTACATTGTTGAGCATAATATATCACGAGTGAAGTGTAATCACCGACTACTAGACCGGCTATTGGCAGAGCCGAAGGATCGTGGCCTAACACGACTTTCATCTTGACATTTCGGGAAGACAAACTCCGTCCATCCTGCTGTCTGCTGGTGGCCGCTCTGTCATATATATATATAATATATATTATATATAAATATATATATATATATATATATATATATAGGGGGGTCCGCAAGTACGTCTGATTACATAAAATCTACAACTGCTTGATCACGTATTTGTAAACGAAAGTACAGCTTTTTTATCAGTCCGACATATGCCAGGTAACGCGACATTTATCAACAGGCTTCAAATGTTTTTAGCGCGCCCTTGCCGAACTCTGATCATGGTTCATCAACCATGAAATCAGTTAAATTCCAAAAATTTCCCGTTAAAATGAACAGGCTACAGTGGAAATTGTTGAACGTTACAGTAGACAGTGACATAATATTTAACACACGACGTGTCTTGAAGTCCCTGACCAATGCGGCTCTAGGAGGAATCTATAAGATCAGGATTGTCCTTTCGTGTATTCATGCTTCATTTTTCATCTACGTGGCAAAGATTTGTCGTAGTTGAAAATGATTAAAGTATTTTGAACAGAAAATTAATACAGTAATCAAAATCTACCCGATTGCTACTGTAGGGGTGAGGGGTATGGTAAAATGTGGGGGATTATTCGTCTAAACCTGACATACACACGTAATTCTTTCCAGAATTTTGCTCCGGAATTCTCGGATTTGCCCCAATTGCGGTGCCATTACCAATTAGCAACAGTTAACAGCAATTAATTTCTATGACGTTTCTTCTCATTTTCGTATCGCACCATCACCACTGTTGACCGAGTCCAGGTCTCAAAAGGCAAGGACCGTGCGAGCAATGTACGCGCGTTATTAGTTTAATATAAGTGTATCGGTCGGTATACACATAAGTTAACGCACACGCGCATAAAAAACAGCTACTGGTTGTCATCGCCAGATGAATATACTCTTACCCGCCTGGTGCCTCCGCTAACGACGATGTCGTGTTGTTACCCGGCTCGTGGCCAGTGTCGCTAGCGGTGTCGCTGATCGCGCAGCTGACTGGGTAGAGGCGGTCGTAGGAAGCGAGCACGCCGTAGCTCACCTCCTCCATGACGACGATAGCATTGTGATAGCTGTACACGTAGCTGCCCGTAGTAGACTCAAAGTTGCCATCGAATGATGTGTGCTGAGGAGGCGCAAGAGGAAGGATGGCAATGATAATAGTTTACCACGTCCTAATTAAGGTCTCGCTAGAGTCGAGGTGTACCAGGATAGCGTTATGCGTTAACTAATTTGAACTAGGTCGCTAACTACCTTAACTAAACACTAACTAAAATTACAATAATTAATATGCAAACTATATGTTATAGGAACTTAAATCTAAACCTATTCCACCTGTTGTTCTAAACGAATTGGTTAGTCTCCATGCTAAGTTTGGATTGTTAGTTTAAACTAAACGCACACGGCTGATTTTTGTTGTATTCTGGACATTTTTTGAACATGTCAAAAACATTTGAATTTCCTTTTTGTCTTCGTCCACCGTACAGGGCTGATTACTGTTCAAAATATATCACGTTATAATTTTCTTTTGTATCATGTTGCTCGTCGTCTGTTGACAGCGGCTTACATGTTAAAATATACAATCAACCTACAACCCGTATATCGATATTGCAATTATAGAAGGCCCTCTTACTTCCGTCTGGCATGATACATGAAGGAGCTGACAGCAACAAGCATTCCTGGCTTTTCCATAAATTGGTCGGAAACTGCTTTTTTTTCATTCGCTGGCCACTCGTTTTCGATGTGTGTTGTCATTATTTTGAATAGTACATGATTGATCAATCAGGCTGTAGTATTTTTCGTACGTTAGGTGTTGCAAACAATTATTCTCTGTTTTAGATCAGCGTACGTGGCCGATTTTCGGTTAAAGGCAAATGTCTTTGTTGCATTGCAGCGAAAGTATGGCGTGTGCATACGCTTTAAGAATTACCGCTGTGGAATTTCGCTGTTAAATATAAGTATAGAAATAAAAGCTATAAGAGGAATGAAAAATGAACTAGTACAAAGTCGGTTTCACAACTGTTACCCAATAATAGGTAATGGAGAAAAAATCATTTTAACTTTATTTTTTATATAAATTATATTTATTTAATATACTTTAAAATATAAGGAAAAAGATTAAGCACAAAGATAAAATGATTTTTTCAAGCAAATATAGGGTGACTATCGCCTTAGATACACTCGACCTAACCCTGAACTAACCGGGACTCACGCCTGACTTACACCTGAACTATAATTAACCTACAGCAGATCTACATTAAGCTTATATCTGACACATACCTGACACCCGCTTACGCCTACGCTTACAACTGCGCGCGAACCATCTTCTGTAAGCATTTCTATAATGTATAGAAAACCGCGCGCTGGTCTCGCTCCAGAACACTGTTTTTTGGTTGCAATCGCCTCGTCTGTTTATTCCTCTATATCTAACTTATACAAAGTCCTGCTCGTATATGCACTGAAATACGGCTTACCTTGCCGATGTCTCATCCATAGAAATCTCCCTGCACTTACAATACAAAATGTCAGTAACTTCTTACCTTTCAATGCGTCTCTCTTCAATATCGCATTAATTTCAATTACTTCCTACCTGCCTAATATCCAATCAGTGCAAATCACTGTTTGACTTACTGAATAACCATCAATACCAAACACTGACTACCTTTTAACTATCTCAGCAATACCTTGCAATCATTGCTTGCCCTCACTCTAGCTCGCTATACCAACCACTGCTTACCTTTCTGTTAGCTCTATATTACTATTATCATTATTACTATTATTATTATTTATATTATTATTATTAATAATAAATCTATATTGCATATAATTCAAATACAAGTACATGTACTGATTACTGTCTTTTTCAAGGAAACAAAACTCGGATGGATATAATATATTGATACTAATTCGGATATTATACTATTCTGACATTGATACTATATATGTACTGAATACTACACTGTTTACTATCTCGTTATTCCTCTATATCAGCCGTTGCTTGCCTTTCCACTATATCACTATACACACTATTTGTTATCTTTTATTGCCTCCCTATACCAACCACTACAAACCCTCCTGTCAATTATCTCATAAATATCAACCATTGAATATCATCTATATCTGATCAATATCAAGCACTAGTTACCAATCTGATATCTCCTCAAACCCAAACACTGATTACGTGCCTATTATCTCCTCACTATCAACCATTGAATACTCTTTCGATATCTGATCAATATCAACCACTGGCTATCTGAAATCTCATTAATAATAATCACATGGTTACCTTTCCAATATCAATCATTACGTACCTGTTCGATGGCGGCAGTCTCCTGTGTGCCGCAGCCGTCGATGGGCAGCGCGAAACTGAGTTGCTTGGATCCGTCTCCATGCGCCGAGCATTGCCGGATGCCGTAGTAACCACTAGCGAAGATCTTACCGCTGAAGTTCTCCGTAAACAAGATGTCGACCTGCACGGTTCTGTAGGCGCCGTCACAGTGGGTTCGTATATCTGCACGTGCATTGTCAATAGTTAACGCGTCGCAGTATGTGCACCATCACACCCGTTGTGCGTAACTGTCAGAACCATTCTCAAGATTGTTGTGGGGACAATTCTAGAGGTATATTCGAGCTAAAGTTAGGACTATGATAAAACTTCCAAAACTAAAGGGTTATAACATAATATCAGGAGTCTATCAATATTGATAGACTCCTGATAAGATTAGTGCACTAGGGTTAAAAATAGAGCCAACCATCGTTGTGATACCTTCCATCACATGCATAGGCTTACCACCTCGGATATCATCATTACACACCGACGCGGATGATCTCAGTACACAACGAGACAGCGCGCAAATCTTACCTATGATGTCGTTGGGTGGCGCTGACATCGCACCATCGTCCCCGTGCCCCGTAGGCAAGCCGTAGTCCCACTGCCAGTCCCCGTCGTTCCGGTCTGTGCTGGAGTAGACACCGTCTCCACGTCCATCCGCGTAGCTATCACCGCCCCCTTCCACGCCCTGCGGCGCGTACCCATCCACGTAACCAGCATTTCCGTGCTGATCGTAACCGTAGCCGCCGTCGTAATCATAGTCAGCGCCGCCGCGATAATCGTCAGCGTAGTCGTCGCGGCCGTAATCGTAGTTGTCACTTTCGCTTCCGCGGCAGCCGCGCGCCCCGCGACACGGGGCGGCGGCGGTGTGGAACACGTAGTGGTCGGTGAGCGTCGAGTCGTACAGGTCATCGTAGGGTATCGTGTGGCGCACGAAGTACACGTACGGGTACCGGGTCGTTGTCGTGTGCTTGTGCAGGAAGCCGAAGTGAAAGTCGTCACCGTATCCTGGCTCGATGCGGGCTGGATTCGTCCTCCGGTCATGGATCCGGAAATGCGCTCGTGCTCGCTGGGGAATCTTCGTACTGTATCCGTTCGGGC
This sequence comes from Priapulus caudatus, assembly GCF_000485595.1. Taxonomy (NCBI): domain Eukaryota; kingdom Metazoa; phylum Priapulida; class Priapulimorpha; order Priapulimorphida; family Priapulidae; genus Priapulus; species Priapulus caudatus. The sequence continues at coordinate 601,556 of NW_014577180.1, read as the reverse complement.
CGACTCTGCGGTCAGGGTAGAAGCCCTGCTGACGCCAAAGGCGTAATGACGCTTGGTCACTATGCCTACGATGCGCGCCCGCGTCCTGCATCGCGGTGGCGGCAGCACCGTCGTCATCGCTGTCGCGCTTCACTTCCAGATCGAGCGCGAAAACAATCTGTGAGAAGGGCAGAGATGAGCTGTTTAGGGTCACAAACGGCGTAATTTGTAGTTGGCAGACAATCGATGCGGTGCGTGGGTTAGGAATGGAATAATTTTTTCATGACATCTCCCCACATTTCTATATAATCCGTAAATAACTACTTAATATGCTCTCTTGGGCAAAGAAACATATCCCGGGTTGATCGTTTACGCGACAAAAAACTGCATATTCGTCTGCACGAGAAGTTATATATCACCGGGTTTATGTCTGCACGAGGAAAGATGGTCCGTGCCATGTCGAAGTCAACCCCGTGTTTTTGAAACGCGGCTATTTTAAAACCGCGTTTTTCGGAAACACCGTTCATATGCAGCGTCCTGCTCCTAGGATATTGATATTGTGACAAAAGTCTAAATTGGTGTCATTACCTTAGCAATGTAGCCGCGTCTGCACGATGCTTTAAAAATACATGACTGCTAAAACACAGGTTTTCATGTAGGGTAGATAAGAGCCCCCGTTTATTTTTCCCATGTAGGCGCGGATTTTGTTTAGCAACTAATCTCACTAGGCGTACACGTATTCATATGTTACCATGCAGCAGGCGACTGCCGTTAGGGTCGATGCCTGGAACATTCGAGCTGTGTTTAGGCCAAAATCCGCCTGCCGACAAAAATCGAACATAAAATTTTTCTAATCTGTAAGAAAACGTAGCAACATTTTTCGCAAATTCCATTATAATTGCGAAGAAAAAGCGAGAGCGACCACGTTACGAATGTACAAATATACAACGAGAGAAACCTTTCTCGACTCAGCTGCAATCGTTGCGGCTTAAACTAGTGTACAGCAACAGCAACAGAATATCACGTGGGCTAATTAATATGTTTACTAAATATAGAAAGGGTAATCCGAACCTGTGGGCGTTCACTGCTTATATCACGCGAAGTAGTTTATGCACCAGAAGACAATTGCACATTACGAAAAGGGCAGCGCATTGCGTGGCGCTTGGCCTACCGAATATTCTATACTTGAGTTTTGTAATAATTGTTATATCTATAAGCTTCACTTGCATGTTTCACCACCAGTCAAGCATGTATGGGTCGTGTACGCGTCTGGCATTAACAAGATATCCATATGACAAACATGAGAACGCCTGATACACCTGCTACTACACAGCCAGATACGCTTGCCACAGTCAGTCAATAGCTGATTGCCTATATGCTCTTACACTGTGTGAGATGTGTGCTGGCTATCGCTATGCCAGACAATGGAGTTACCGAGCATGTGAATTCGAAACGCGAAAGTTGCCTATTCTGCAAATATACGTGTGAGCGACCGTCCTTGGAACCATTGAGCGCTGACGACATGCGAACATGTTCGTTCATTGAATTATGCCGACATCAAATAAACGAAAATATATACATTTTATTAATTTGAATTATAGTACATAATATTTAGATCAAGTCACTATTCCAAATAAGCCGTGGATGTATGCGATAATTATAAGTACAAATGTTCGACGACAAGATCTTTTTGTTTCGGTAGCAATTTGTACGACGCACGCGCATTCGGCCTCTATATAATAATGGCACATGATCAATAGATAATCATGGAAATGTTTATACGATATGCAAGTTACGCATACACAATTAAAATTAGGCCGGCACTTATAATATGTAAAACATTTCAGATATGAGCGCGGGTATGCATTTATTTTTGAAGAATTAGATTCGATAGGATTGCGGCGTGTTTCGTCTTGAGTAGAGTTACGACGAGCTTAAGTGAAAACGTGTATGTATCGTTGAAAACTGGAGCAGAACGTGAAATGATTAAGGTAAACAAATGTCAGTGCACTTACCGCCGTGTTGTTAATCTTCTCCCCTCACTAACACTGCCGTACATCGATGGCCGTAAAACCGCACACTACATACACATGAGCACACACGCGCACATACATACATATATGAACACGTTTAACAGAATGTCCTGACAACCTTGTTACCTGTTCTCCGCTGAGGCTACCGGCTGTCCAGGAAGAATTCTCTCGAGCGATGACACATTCTCTTCGACGATAGCCATCCATGGTAGTGTTCAAACTATACAGGTTGTCGTCATCCGCGGTCATAACACACTACTGCACAAACTAACTATACGGCGCGTGTAAATAAATACACATGCACGTGGTGGCACACCTACAGATGTGTGGAGGTGAATGCACGCGTGGGGGCAGTGAGAAATAATAAGCGATAATGAGTGAGTGAGTGAGTGAGTGAGTGAGTGAGTGAGTGAGTGAGTGAGTGAGTGAGTGAGTGAGTGAGTGAGTGAGTGAGTGAGTGAGTGAGTGAGTGGAGTGAGTGAGTGAGTTGAGTGTAGTGAGTGAGTGAGTTGAGTGAGTGAGTGAGTGAGGTGAGTGAGCTGAGTGAGTGATCTATGAGGATCGAGCGAGCGGAGGCGAGTGAGTGAGTGACGTGAGTGAGTGAGTGGAGTGAGTGAGTGAGTGAGTGAGCGAGACTGACAGCGGAGTGAGTGAGTGAGTGCGAATGAGTAAGTGAGAGAAGCAGAAGGATGGAGAGAGAGAAAGAGAGAAAGAGAGAGAGACTTTGCTACGTATATGATGTCAAAACCACTCGGTAGATGCCGAGACTTGACCGAGTTTCTATAGATATAAATGTTTACAAGAAACAGATTACATACAAAAAGCCAGGAGGGGGAAATACTGCGAATATATAATAGTTATGATGATATTGGAATATGAATGTGAGACGTACATTCATGGAGAGCAGAGCTGCAGCGGAACGGGGTATAAGCGCGGAGCTCTCCAAGATTAGAGGTCTTGCCGCTTGTATGGATATAGATATAGATATAGATATAGATATAGATATAGATTATAGATATAGATATAGATATAAGATATAGATATAGATATAGTATAGATATAGATATAGATATAGATATAGATATATATATGATATATATATAAGAGATATACATATAGATATAAAATATAGATATAGATATAGATATAAATATATAGATATAGTATCTAGATCTAGATATAGATAACTAGATATAGATATAGAATATAGATATTAGATATAGATATAGATATAGATATAGATATAGATATAGATATATATATATAATAGATAAGATTAAGTAGTAGATATAGATATAGATATAGATATAGATATAGATATAGAAAGGATATAGATATAGATATAGATATAGATATAGATATAGATATAGATATAGATATAGATATAGATATAGATATAGATAGAGATAGAAGAAAATAGAGCAGGAGAAAATAAAAGCAGACATTTGTTTTTACCCTCTCACTCACTCACTCACTCTCTCACGATGATATCGTGGTTTCTCTTAATTGGTGAAGGGGAACTCGTTAAGCCTAGTGCAGACTTGCGATTTTTGGTTGCTCGTCGCTGCAACCTGCAACCGCAATCGATCGGTCGACGGTCGCACGCCTCACCGCGTATAAACATGCAAGCGACTGCTGTTGCCTTTCCATGACTTGTTTTGTTCAATGTTTTAGCAGTTGACATGACACTAACAATAGATGGCGTATAATGACGTGGATATGAAATTATTTAGCCTAGTATAAAACCTACCGACACGGGTCATTTAACGTAAGCAGATAACGTCATAGCTTATTTTAGTCAAATAGCTCAAGGTAACAACAAGTGAAAGTTGCACCACGAATATCCCAAGAAACTGAGTCACTGGAACACGAGTAAAAGTTATCACCCACGACCGCAGAGTGACACTTTAGCATCTACCTACACAGGGTCTAGAGAAATATGAGTGCGACACAGCAGGACCTCTGCATTGGTGTCGCACAGCTTTTTTTTTATAGCCCAACCAGGGTTATAACTGGTGCGAGTTTACGACCATCATCAAGCCGAAGCACGCCGTGCACGTGGTACCAGGAGAAAAAGTGAAAGTGTGACACAATGACCAGCCAGACCAATGACATAAACAAGCAATACACAAGTCCGATTGCCCTAGTCTAGTTTGCGGGTAACACAACTCGAAAGCCATATTTCTCGCGAGACCGATTGCTTAGCTATATTGCTCTAGTGTGCGGTAGCTTTAAGGAAGGCGTTTGCATGGCGGAAAGAAAATTGATAATTTACGTGGGTAATTTGCAACGAAAATGTATAAAGGCCCCTCTATAAATCATTATATGTATAGTAAATCTTAGCGGAATAGTGAAGGCTGGACCGTTTCATAATCCCCTATATTGAGATAAAACCGATACCAAACGTATTAGGTTTGAGAAGACAGTGAGTCCATATGTTTGATGCTAACCGCGTTAAATTTACACGCGTCAGCAAAACCTGCTGGTTTGCTAGTTTTTGTCTGTATTGAAAGGATCCGTTTTTAAAGTACATAAGTAAACGCAGAAGCAGAAACCTTGAGCCGCGGGCTAAATAAAAGCGGGGCTCAGGTCACCGCACCGATTCAGTTCTTGTGTGCTGCGATAGCAGTTGCTAGGCTCAGCAGCGCTCCGCATCTGCGAGGCACACACATGCCCCGGCCCGGCAGCAATGTCGATTCTCCTGCACGCCGTGAACTTGGTGCTCATTGTTAGCTTTCTACCGTCATCGTCGCAATCGCTGCAGACATCTAGATTGCCGGCGGATCTGCTGGGCAGCCTGAAGAAATGGTACGACATGAGGATCCGGCCCGACGACGATGCTGGCCCAGTCATCGTCACCGTCGACATGTACATCCGAGCGCTCTATAACATAGACGTGCGCAGCATGAGCTTTGACGCCGACTTCACTCTGAGACAGACGTGGTCTGACCCGAGACTCACCTTTCAACGGACGCCACCGGACCCGGAAAAGTACATAGGAGCGCCAAAACTCGCCGACAGTATTTGGAAGCCCGATTTGTTCTTTACCAACTCTAGACACGCCACCTTTCATGCTGTGACGAGCCCGAACGCATTAGTTCGCATTTATCCGAATGGAACCGTGGTGCTTCACCAGCGAATTACGTCAACGTTCTTCTGTCACATGAATTTAGTTCACTTTCCGTTCGATCAACAGAAATGTTCCATTAAACTCGCAAGCTTTGGTTATAGCATGGATGAACTACGGTTCGCCTGGAAGGAAGAGAACCCTGTCACTATCAACACAGGTATCAAACTGCCACAGTTTCGACTGGCCGTAAGCGAAGAAAATTATCCAGTTGAAGAAATAACGAAGTATCTTAAAAGCGGAAACTATAGCGAACTGCAAGTGAATTGCACGATGAATCGTGACTACGAGTATCACGTCGTGCAAAGTCTGGTGCCGTGTGTATTTCTGGTTATTTGCTCTTGGCTCTCCTTCTGGTTACATGTCCAAGCAGCGCCTGCAAGAGTGGCTCTCGGTGTTACGACGTTCTTAGCGATATACACACAGAGCGCCGCGGTGCGTTACAACCTTCCTCCCGTCTCCTATCTAAAAGCCATCGACGTTTGGTTCATAGTGTGCAACATATTCATATTTCTGTCACTGCTGGAGTTTGCACTGGTGAACTACTTTACCAGAAGGTCGGCGAAGGTTGACAAAGGCATTGAGGCACCCGAGCCCGCCAAAGAACAGGAAACAAAATACACGGCTGAGTCGGAGCGCGTCCTGCCAAAGCTAAAGCGTCATTTGTCACATTTTACTATCCTAGCAGATGAGGAACATCGTAAAGCAAAGCACGTCGACATTGTCGCTCGCGTGCTGTTCCCCGTCGCCTTCTGCTTCTTCCTCATCTTATTCTGGTCGATTTATGGCGCATCTAGTCAGAATCTGTAATAATCAATTACGCACCGTCTTTTAGTGAAAGGACGTGTGATTAATTTACATTTTGTTTAACATATCGATTACAAGGAAATGTACGTATATCAAACCTTTGGCTTATAGAATCTCTGTAGTACATCGCGGTGTATTGAGATTCTAGTAGTAATATGTCTTGAAACGTTACTTCGCATAGCATGTTATTTTACAAATATTTCACCATTTAGAATGATAGAAGAAGAATGTAGTACGAATTGTATTGGTTTGATATGAAATTATTAAAACTTGTTTCCCTATTGCTGTCTATGTGGATATACACAGAATATTCAACTTCCCGTTTCTCTCTCTCCTTCACAATCGTTTTAAAATTCTATCAGATATAATATAATGTTACACCGTACGATGCTAATTAATACAATGCCAAAGAGTTCGTTCCTGTCTCAGTTATATATACTACTTTCTATTTTCTATGCGATATTAATTTACTTTAAATTAAATTGCCGGAACTACCAGTTTAACTTCATCTATGTGAAACTTGGGTCTATGATTGTTGCATGTTGAAAACTAGTGATAAATTATAATCGGAATTTACTTCTTTTTAGCATATGATTATGGATTGGTGTGTTAGTTACTGTTCATTTGAAAGTATTTATAAAATTTGACATTTCGAGTCGCGTTTTAAAGTAAACTAAAACAAACACAAATATCTAACTAAAACAAACTATTCTTCTTGCTAGGATTATTAAAATGCAGGGATGCAGTACACAATATATTTTCAGAAACTCTTGGCACCAGACACGTTTCGGAATGGTAGTACAGTACAGATACAAACACTACGTATATTCTTCAACTAGCCAGTACTGAAACCCAAGTTTTCAAGAGTCCAAGTGCTGTACCGGTACAGTACAATATGTATGAGAATTGCCAAACACGGTTTTCGGTTTTCAGAATTTCGGATAATAGATGTTAATACTGTAGTACGTTCATAAACACATTTAATAATTAGCGCGGACTGGCTTTAGCGCCGACGCAGCAGATAATACTGGCGTCGGCTACGCGTTGTATGTATACACATTAGGACTGACCTGCCCGACGCAATAAACATGCATAGATATATTATACAAACACATGGGTTGCTGACTTCCGCGCGCTAACGATAAATTATACAGGCGATGCGGCATCACCGACAGGCGGCAGCACAACCGGTCACAGGAAACTTCCGGTCCGCTCGGTGTACGCTGTTTTTATCACTGAAAGCAGTTTTCACTGCATGCAATTATTTATATATTAATGCCAGGGGGCGGTTTCACGAAGCGTACTTAAGTATTGAATCGTGATTAAATCACTAATCATGATTAACTTCTCGTACTTAAATTAAAGTGACTGTTTCACGAAGCGTAATTAACTTTAATCATGATTAAGTTAATCACAATATTTAATTCTACTCAGGAGCATGATTAAATCCACTAATCATAATTAGTTGCTAGTACTAGAACTTAGAAGTAGGTAGTACTAGTATATTAAGTACGCTGCAGATTTTCTAATTGGAAATTTTACTTCAATTTTTTCCCAAGGAAATTTAAATTATCTAAGATTTGCTGTACTACTTCAATCATTATAGTTACAAATTAATTCCTTTTCATGTACCGAACTTGAAGATAATGTTGGCGTATTGGTCCGCCATATTGAATACCGTGTAATTTGTTTTAGACGGGTACTCGCTCCTACCTTGATTACTCGATTCCCATCGAGTAACTAACCCGAGAACTAACCTAGTGCCAGTCTATTCATGTTGAAGTCGGCTAATTATGTGATTAGTTAAATATGTACTTAAATCGCTTCGTGAAACAGATTTTTGAGTATGATTAACTAATCATAATTACGGGAAGTTAAGTATGATTAGTGATTTAATCATACTTAAGTTAAGTACGCTTCGTGAAACCGGCCCCTGTTGTTTTAATTTTCTAATTATATATCTTTATACTCCCTAATTTGCCGGTGCATTCGATGTAACAAAACGTTCTACACAAACACAACCGCCGTTCGAAACTCTTGCGTGGCGCCCAGACGCAGGAGATTCGTGACGTGAACACAATGCGTTATAATAACAATGCGTCGCGCAAGCAATAGTGCCCGCTCAGGCGGGCACTATTGCTTTATAGTGCCTGCTGCGTTATCCAATAGAATTTCAACGATTTATCACGTGATGCACTAAATTAAAATAAGGCATAACATATCTTCTTTATCTTCTTTATGATTTTTTATTGATTGTATTATTATCATCAACACTGAAATGGCATATTGTAACATTAATTTCAATGTATTAGAAGAAATACGTGTACGTTAATTCAACGAGTCAACAATAACATGACTTAATCTGTACTGCCGCAGTCTGCATGTTGTGTTAGCCGTATTCGTATCCTATCTTCATATCTTCTTTATCATATTTATGAATTTCGATTGATTGTATTATTATCATCAACACTGAAATGCATATTGTAACATTAATTTCAATGTATTAGACGAAATACGGGTACGTTCAACGAGTCAAAAATAACATGATATGATATAAAGTAATCTGTATTGCCGCAGCCTGCATGTCGTGTTAGCTGTATTAGTATCCATGTATAGACAGTATTTATTAAATATAGACGTATACATTTTTATCTTTCACAATGTCCATGTTAATATAAAACACAATTACAATATCAATATGGTTAGCAATAAACATAATACTAATATAGAACGAGTTGAATAGCTACTGAACAAACTGAGGTTGAAGGGGAAAGAAGTGCATGTTTGCGCCAAGGTATAATCGTTTGCAGAACCAAATTCCATAACAAGCTAAAATAGTTGAAATGCCACTGCGTATAACTTGAGCGTCTAAATTTAAAATTGTTTGCTTCCTCATTAAACAGTTGCAGGTATTACTATTACAATGTGGACATCATGGTGGGGGGATTAAATGCAGCAAAACACATTTACTAAATGTTACATGTTCCAGTAAAATTGTCTCGCGGTATGTTACGCGTATCGATGATGACCCACCAACCTGACACATTAGAAGCTGGCTGCATATATTTATGACATATAATATATTTATGATGTACCCCGTAGAGGCTGTCCAGGCCTCTTCCTCACATATGTCCATATAATATATTTATGACAATGAGCATGCCAGGCTGCACGTGGAAACACTTAATATTCTATAAAAAATTAGGTAATAACGAATTTTTATTTCGTATCATGAGAAAAGTTATTGGTCATAATATACAAATAACATTTGAGCAAATTTACGCAACCCGAGTTGTCGCTGTGCTGAGAATCATAATTTCAGATAGAAGAGCATAGTTCCACAAGTCATTTTACTTCTACGTATGTACAGATTTTACGTATTTTCTAAATTCAGCTGAGTGATTCTCTCATTGGTGATGTGCTACACGAAAGGATGAAAGACAATTAAGGGACTACCTCAAGACATGCAGGCTCACATTAAAAGCTTAAATAATGTAAACAGTTAAAAATGCATTCCCACGAACATTTTTGTGACAAACCACTGTTAAAACGTAAGTAAATAACTCACTACACTTTAACTGAATGTTAGCTTTGAAAATAAAACTGTAAAAATATGTATCAAGCATATATTCTCTCAACGAAAAAACAACTTGAAAATGCGTTTCGCCGCGGTTCTGTATCATTGCGGCAAGAGTCGACGCAGGTCACGTGTTATACGTGTTATGCAACACGTGTTATATGATATCTATGAGCATATGCAGCCTTCATGACCTTCAGCGCGTGGCAACACCGCATGGCAACAAGAGACAACAACATCGCCGCAGAGCGGCAAAAGTAAACGCTGTTTGAAACATTCGACCCGACACATTCACTTTGAAGTCTAAAAGCTTTTATTATGGGTAAAAGTCTTTATTACCCATCACACATATATAGGCAAGTATAAACGTGCAATGTTAAAATAATACATTTTTGCCTGATTTTATGTTTGCCGCTTGCAACTTCGAGGGAAGGCTCCTGTAAGTCCCTATATTAAACAGTGTAAGAACAAATATCTAAAATCTAAGCCTACCAGATGTTAAACATGTGCGAGTATGTACAAGCTGTTAATATTTTATTGTTAATATATTCCAGATGTATTTCATACGTTTTAACATAACCCGTTTCTCTATAGCCTACATATTTACATTTCTTGATCCTTTCAAACGAGCCTGTCGTTTGCAACCCAGCAATAAGTACAAAAACAGACATCTTAAAGCGATTATTGCGAGAATTTTCCAGTGTTTTCCCCACTTTCATGATACCTACCGTTATTGCTTGAGTAACAGCAATTGTCTAGAGTAACAATAAAATGTCTTAGAACCTTAGAACCACCGAAAACTGCCAGTTTCGAACTTATCGTTTTTGTAAACATTCGTTTTCTGTCATCTTGAACTAAAAGGAAGTATGCATTAGCTTGTGGCGCCACCGCTTATCTGCTATACCCACAGTACAGGCACGCACTTGTTTTCAATTCATCACCGACACAAATACAAGATTACCAATTCTGCCATTAGGCATTGTCACGACACGATAAAATGCATTGCTGTTACGATGTGTTTATATCCAATTTTCTATGCTATAACTGCATAAAATCTTAGTATTTTTAATGTTGGTGTAATCAGTGATATTTTCGCTGTCAGGTGAGACTATATTCAGCTATATTTAGTTATTCTGAGCAAAAATCTCGCAATAGTCAGTTTAAAACTTAGTGATGCAATGGCATCTCAAGAATCGGGCTCCCAACAAAGCCCACCTGATCACATCGGTGTTCTCAGCAGGCATGGCCTTCTCAGGCCTAAGGAAAACATTGGCTTTGCATTTACTACCATGGAAGTGACATGTCGGCAGTTGTTTCCCTCATCTGAAATGAGTCCCACAGCGTTATAGTTTATTTCGCTATGTTTGGTGAATGAGCATTGAGGTATCCGAAGAAATTAAGGAGACCGTTTTGGCAGACTTTAAAAAATTTTGCTTCAAAATTCGTGTTCACAACAAATGTAAAAACATCATTGATCAATATCACTATCAAAAGCACCTCACATGCAAGTAAAAAACACTTCGCAAACGCCTTCAGCATAAAGCAGACAACAGTGACACGTAGATAGGAGCATAGTGTATAACATTCACCTACTAGTTGCAGAAATCGAATCTACGTTTGCTTTGAGATTTAATTAAAAAAATTAAGCACTAATTAAGAATGGAAGGATGCAGATGGAAATTAGTTACTTATTACAAATACATTGTAATACAATTTGAATTTTACTAAATCAGAATCTAGCAAATGACATTTTAGCCAAATTTTTATTAGTCAAGTTTATATGCATGCATCGTTAATATATCAGGAGTGTATAATAATAGATGTCTATTATTATACACTCCTGGATATATTAACCCATCCTACGTACAGGTTCCTTCTGAGCAAGTGGCTTCGCAACCTCAACACTTTTTTGTGGTATATATTTCGTAAGAAGGCTTCCTAGATTTAAAATCCCTTTTCCATTTGGACTTGGAACCGTCATAAACATATATCGTCTAGTGGGGTTGGATGACATACACTTCTGAAGCGGGATAACTTTAGCTCGGGATAAGTCGTTTCATACCGCGCACGACTTTAGCCCGCTTCTGAAGCGGGATAACTTTAGCTCGGGATAAGTCGTTTCATACTGACGTTAGCTCGGGTCTGAAGCGGACCTGAACCACTCCTGAGGTGAATAACTTTAGCTCGGGCTAAGTGTTTTTCGACCTTTCATACTGGGGTTTATCCCGCTTCAGGTCCGGACCTGAAGCGGGATAACTCCCAGTATGAATGGGGTAATGGGGAGGTTTGTGGGGGGGGGAATTTAGAGCGAGCTAAAGTCCAGATACCTTTTCATACTGACGTTAGCTCAGGTCTGAAGCGGACCTGACCACCCCCTAGAGCGGGATAACTTTAGCTCGGGCTAAGGGTGTTTCGACCTTTCATACTGGGGTTTATCCCGCTTCAGGTCCGGACCTGAAGCGTGATAAACCCCAGTGTGAAAGCGGCATAAACGAATAATTAACTAATATAAACTACAAAAAGACTTAGCCATACCTGACGAAGGCAGCTTTCCTCAAAATGCCTTGAGCTAATTCTAGCACGGTCAATGACTAGGCTAAAGCAAAACATATAACCGAAAAGTATGGTGTTATGAGTCTCGAGAGTAAAACTGCCAGCACTGCATAGAAGAAGACATTGACACACTACATGCCGGAAGTGGCGACTACCTGCTTCTGCAACGACCCCTACAAACGCCGCATCCACCGGATGTGCGAGGGAGTCAGCAATCCATGTGTTTGTATATCCAATAAGCCAGTTCGTAGTTACAGTCTGCGCATGCGCGAACTTAGCCACATATCCTTCCGGGTCAGGTCATTTGTGACAAAATATTTCGTATTTCAACCGTACAGTACACATACGCATGCATCTGTGTCGTTGCAATGCTACAGTCTTCGCGTGTGAACGTATACGTGCGTGCGTGCGTGTGCACGTACACGTTCGTGCGTGCGTGCGTGCGTGTGCACGTACACGTGCGTGCGTGCATGTGCACGTACACGTGTGTGCGTGCGTGCGTTCGTATGCACGTGTTCGTGCGTGCGTGCGTATGCACGTGTGCGTGCGTGAGTGTGCACGTTCACGTGCGTGCGTGTACACGTACACAGAATACATGTACATATGTGCTGAACCGAGAGCGCACGCTACACTCGAGATTTCATCGATTTTTGTCACAAATGACCCGGTGACATGTGACGTCACACAACCCCTGGGCACACTACAAACTGTTTTATTGGTTCCTGTAGCAGTTGATAGCTAAGATGGTAGCAAAGATTGGTAGCCGCGATGACAGCGCGTGCGTCTGGTTGAACCCGGCGCGGAGAACAACAAGAGTTGTTGGCTCCAGCCTTGAAAAACCTTCGGTCCAAGCCATAATAAAAAGGGAAAGAATTCGCGTTCTTACCAACCCTCGCGGTAGTTATATATAGCGCACTAGACAACGCTTAAATAGTCACCGTTTCTACATTCTAATTCAGTGACTACTTCTATAGGTAATTATGATTTTCGCATTTTTTCTCTCTCTCATTATATTAAAACGTAGCCGAGTACGCACGTAGGGCCTGTTGTCAGAAACGTTTCAATGCTGCAGATTCGATAAGAATCTATCACAAAACTCAGATTCATATACATTTGTTGTGCATGACAGAAATGTATGCAAAACGCCATGAGCAAGTTGTTCTCCACTGCAAGACATTATTCTGCACAGAAAGGCAATTCACGAGAGTCATGACTCATCAAACAGTCCAAAACAAGAATCGCCAATTGTTAATGTGTGTTTTGGTCATCGACATAATATACTAGTTCCACTAGTTCATATATATACTAGTACGTGTCTCTATATGTTTCGATGGTTTTGGTAAACGATTGGTAAATGTTTGCGACGTGTAGTGTTTCTGACGTGTTTCTTATGAAAAAAACAGAGTTTACTAATCTATATCAAATATAATATCTCTATAGATGCAATTCGTCGTGTAACTACGTTATCTTCATTTGGTTTTAAAGTTACCAGAGGGTCTAGGATCTCGTACTGTTAAGAGGAAGTTTTCTAGGATTTTTCATTCTCGTAACTTAACGATGTTTCTGTAAAGGGTTTACGAGTCAAAGTTAATGTAAAGACTAATGTTAAGACTGATATTTTGTTTCTGAAAACCGGCCCCTGGACTATATCACGTGAGTTACACCGAGTATGTGTTATACCAAGATCATATGAAATCAGGATATATGTGTTTGTTTTCATAACCAAATTGTCCACATGAACTATGTAATAAATAGTTACCGTTTCCACATCCTACTTCTATGGCTGCCACTATAGATTGCTTTTGGGGTCGTGCCTCTGACATGTTGAGCGAACACTCTAGAAGAGAATACAACAATAACACTACCCTGCTCTGAATACTCCTATTGTGTTACACTACTATTATTACCGCCTCTCCCTCGCCCTAGCGTCGCTCTTCTTCTCTCCTATTTTTATCCCTGCATGTGAATCACCAATTCACCCTGCTCATTTCTTCGTTTACGTGCTATATGTCGATCACCAACCCTCTTCTTCTCCCTCTCGCTCGGGCCCCCGATCTATTTTCCCCATCACTTTATCTCTCACTCCCGATCTCGCATTTACTCTCTACTACCTTGGTCCGTGGCAAACATATAGTATAATCACACATCTAAAGTGTAAATCAATCGTTTACTTGATTGACTTTACATATCAACGCACATATATCTGTATATCTGTTATATACCTACTATATATATATATATATATATATATATATTACATATTAAGGGCCCACCTGACTATTGCTATGCGACAGAATGCGGCGCATAGCCAAATTGATTAGTAGAAACATTCACTGGACCTAGAATAGTTTGTTAAACGCGTAAGCATCGTAAATAGCACTATACGAATCACAATTAACACCGTGCCTTTCAAACACCAGGATTGCTCGTTAGCAACCGATGAGAGCACGTGAAAGTTATTGTTTTATAGGGATATTAACAGCTCATTTAGAATGTATTGCACTGTGTTCGTTTGGCATATTGGTTACGTCTATTTACAGACGCAATTAATTCTCTGAACTACTAAACATAAAGCTACGACGAAATTGTATACAGATTCAGGGCGCTGGAGGAGGTTATTATTCGCCTTAAACGGAATCGTTGCAAGTTTCTCGATCTAAACGTTTTACGGAAACTGCCTACTGTTGCAGGACACTCAGGCTATAATCACATAGTAGCACAAAAACTAACTATTAACGACGTGTTGCAATATTTCTCACCCATGTGTGCGGCATGCGCAAACAATGAGCCGCATCAACCCAGGTCTGTGGCTGGGTTCTGTGAACTGCTCTCATCTCGCACCCAGTGTGGTATGCGCATATGAGAACTGAAAGAAAACACCCCAGATGCAAAGCACAAATCACGCGGTAGATATCTAGATGGCCAGCAGGTGACCTTTATTACAGACTAGAAACGACTATATATCGAACAATATGACAAATACGCGCTTCCACGAGACTCAATACCAATGCTACGCAAATTCTACCGCGCCAATCCATCTTCCGCATAACTGTAACCGTCAGTTCGGTCGGTCGGTCGTCGGTCGGTCGGTCGGCGTCGGTCGGTCGGTCGGTCGCGTTCGGTCGTCGGTCGGTCGGTCGGTCGGTCGCGTCGGTCGGTCGGTCGTCGGTCGTCGTCGGTCGGTCGCGTCGGTCGGTCGGTCGGTCGCGTCGGTCGGTCGGTCGGTCGGTCGTCGGTCGCGTCAGTCGGTTTGGTAGGTTACTCGGAATATATTCCTCCTAGGCTACGTCTTGACGAAGATGTAGCTTTCGTAGATATATCCCACCACGCTTATAACCAGCTTCATTGCAGACAATACATAGTGTGGAGTCAAAAACCAGCACATGTCAATACAGAACGAATTACCGTGCTAAGGACAGCCATGTGACGGCATACGCGCATTAAACTGGTTACATGATTAACGCTTCAACGGCTCCTGCATTATTCTCCGTACTGGCGAAGGTAACGATTGTCTAGTACATAAATTGCACAGCGTTGTGAGAGTCTATGTATGTAACACCAGGCGTAAGAATTATCCAGGCAGAAACTGCACACGGGAATATCAGTATCTAGTTTAAATATACCTATTGAAACAAATATATCTAAACATTAAAACTAAGCAAAATCACTATATCGTAGCGAAGGCTAGTCAATTATGAATGACATAAACGCATGACTGAGCACAAGGTTACTATCATTTAACACGTAAGTAGCGTACGCACTCAGACAATAAAGGTCTTTGTGATTTACTGAACACATCGTTTATAATTCAAACGCCGTTATGCCATAATGAATATCTATAGAACACGACAACTGCCCGTTGTTTAGTCTAACACACATATTGATAGACCACTTATAATACTCTCCACGTTGTGCACGGGTATTGCTCTAGTGAGATTAAACGTTTATTGGCGAATGAATCGAATCAATCCAGTGTTTATTTATAGAAGAGATATATCTCTATGCTCAAGCAAAAAAATTTCATGAAATTTCCAGCACCTAATTATGTTACCACACAAATTTTGAATTTTTATGTAAAAATGGTATTGGATATTTCTCAACTACCAGAAAGGTGAGGATACAAATTTTGCCACATGTTAAGCACAAATGGACCAAATAGCGCGTCAGGATTTTCTTAATTATACAATTTACGAAGAAACTCGAAAAACTGCTTAAAATCAAGTTGTGTGAAAAATAGAAAATTTTAGCGAATAAAGAGGCATAACTAATAAATTTTATATAATAACGTTATATGGAGAAATAAGCATGTACACAGGTGGGACATAGTGTTAGCCATCGAATAAAGTTGAAAACGAAAAATCGATAAATTTCATGCACAACGGTGGAGAGTATCCTTAACTCACAACCGACATTGCAGTCTTAGAAATAGGTATAAAATCTCAGCCAGTTTTAATTTCGAAAAAAAAATATTTCTGCTGTATACCTATAGTAAAATTCGTATTAATGCAAAATTACCAGTGCCGGACTGGCGGACGTGGTACTATTTCAAACACTGGTGACAAGAGAGTTCTATACGACCTTGATTGCAACGGTCAATGTTTCAACGCAAAATCAGCTGCCCTCATTATTTTGGTATGAGTTTTCGTTACCTACAGATTCATACTAGATGCACTGTAAATCGACCAGAATATGATGAGGAAGAAGCAGAAGGCGACGGGGAACAGCCGCGAGCGACAATGTCGACGTACTTTGCTTTGCGATGTTCCTCATCTGTTAAGATAGAAAGCCGTGTCAATTGACGCTTCAGTTTGAAGGACGCGCCAGTCTTAGCCGTGTCATTTGTTTCCTGTTCTTGACGGCTCGGGTGCCTCAATGCCTTTGTCAACTTTCCGACCTTCTGGTGAGGTAGTTTACCAGCGCAAACTCCAGCAGTGACAGGAATATGAATAATGTTGCACGCATGAACCAAACGTCAATGCTTTTAGATAGAGACGGGAGGAGGTTGTAACGCACCGCGGCGCTCTGTGTGTTATCGCTAGAACGTCGTAACACGAGAGCCACTCTTGCCGGCTGCTGCTTGTACGTGTAACCAGAAGGAATCCAGGAGCAAATTACCAGAATACACACGGCCATCAGATTCTGCACGACGTGATACTCGTAGTCACGATTCATCGTGAAATGTACTAGCAGTTCGCTATAGTTCCTGTGTAATGATGCTTCGTAATAACCTCCACCGGAAAGGCATTCTCTCCTTTGGCTAGCTGAAACTGTGGCAGTTCGATACCTGTGTGACCGTGACAGGGTCTCTTCCTTCAGGCGAACTGTAGTTCTTCTAGCTATAACCGAAGCTTGCGAGTTTAATGGAACATTCTGTTGATCGAACGGAAAGTGAACAAATTCATCGTGACAGAAGAACGTTGACGTAATTCGCTGGTGAAGCACCACGGTTCCATTCGATAAATGCGAACTAATGTGTTCGGCTCGTCACAGCAGGAAGGTGGCGTGTCTTGAATTAACAAAGAATAGATCAGGCTTCCAAATACTGTCGCGAATTTTTGGCGCTCCTATATACTTTCCGGGTCCGGGTGGCGTCCGTTGAAATGCTGAGTCTTGGTCAGACCACGTCTGTCGCAGAGTGAAGTCGCGCATCAAAGCTCATGCTGCGCACGGTCTATGTTATAGAGCGCTCGGATGTACATGTCGACGGTGACGATGACTGGGCCAGCATCGTCGTCGGGCCGGATCCTCATGTCGTACCATTCCTTCAGGCTGCCCAGCAGATCCGCCGGCGATCTACGAGATGTCTGCAGCGATTGCGACGATGACGGTAGAAATCTAACAATGAGCACAAAGTTCACGGCGTGCAGGAGAATCGACATTGCTGCCGGGCCGGGGCATGTGTGTGCCTCGCAGATGCGGAGCGCTGCTGAGCCTAGCAACTGCTATCGCAGCACACACGAACTGAATCGGTGCGGTGTCATGAGCCCCGCTTTTATTTAGCCCGGCTCAATGTTTCTGTCTACTTTTACTGTACTTTTAATGTACTTTACGAAATTCTACGCTGACCCAGTTTAGGCGACATCGGCTTGTAAATCACGCGGAGCCTTCACAGACGCGTTTAATTTTAGCGCCTGGTTCAGTGCATAGTTGTTATATGGCCTCAGCCACTTTCTACTAACAGCTGTTCTTTACTCTTTAAACCATATGTATTTCAATGGGAAGCGACGGTGGAATAGAAATTTTGTCAAATTCACACCGGCAAAAAATAGAATAACTAGTACTTTTAATAAAGGATTGTTTTTCTTGGGTGCTTTGAAGTTGAACACTAGAATTATGTGCTTGAATCAACATCTGCATGAGGCGGTCGTTTTGTAGACATAAATAAGAGAATCTGACAGTATTCTATTCAATGTACTTGTCAGAACACACAACATAACTGCGTGAGGATCAATCAAATCAAAACATTTCGTACCAGACCCTGAGTAAACGCCTCCCATTTTCTACCAAATTCCGACTCAGCACTTGCTTCCGCTTACTAGTGCGTATTAAACTATTTGTGTTCCCTAACAGCAAATTTTCTACCGCCTATATGCGTCTATTTCTGGTGTATGTTATTCTTATGCATGCCTCACACATAGATCTCTCTAACGTGTTGTTATGACACCGACTAGCAGATAGACAGCGTTGGTGTCTACTATTTGTGTTGACGTTATAGCCACTCGCCATGTATGCTACTCATTTTACTTCCACAGCCGCATTTAAACGGCACCTTTAACGGCATTTTAAGTAACTCTTTTAATAGTACTTAATCGTATTTGATGTCACAGTTCAAAAGAGTGAACACCATTTAGTATCCGAAAACATTATAAATTGTCTAAATTGTGCGAACGATACTAAGCGGATTTATCGTCATGCGTTACAGACACCAATGCAGAGAAACGACAGAGAAGCCACACCGACGATAACATACAGTAATGTGTGTAATATGTATGCGCACGCGCATGTGAGTCTGTTTACATGTGCGTGTGCGTGTGCGTGTGTGCGTGCGTGTGTGTATGCGAACGTTATTACCGGGGAAAAATTGTATGAACGGCAGTGAATTGCGCGTGTACATAAATTTATTTGCTGCCCTACAATAAACGCCTTTTTACATGCAATTACAGCGGCGAATCACTGTTTTACAAACATTTTGCATGATCGGGTGCTACCTATATTTGCAAAATTAACGAAGTTATGTTACAGATGAAATAAATATGTTTCATAAATATGAAATGTTTATTTCTCATTCCATGAATTTCGGATACAGAAGTTTTGATATGCACAGCTTTTCTACGGGATTTTATATCAATATCTTCAGTTTTGTGATATTGAGATACATTTCCTGCTGAGCGATTAGCTTAGATTTCATGTTCAAAATATCAAGTCAAAAACGCAAGAAGCGAATCATACAGTTAGAAATTCGATTAAACATTTAATCAAGTATTTGCGACAAAAGTGCTACATTTTTTCTGAAAACTCTACGGGCTAAGACACCAATCGTAGAGTTTACGTAGCATATTTTATATAGAGTGATATTTAAACAATTCGCAACAAAATTGTTTACGTAATCTAAATTAATTGATACTATTGATACTATTGGTTTCTATATAGCTCGTATATGTTAATCCTGTATATTACACCAATATACCGTGTGAAATCTCACGCATGCGTGTTAAGATTAAGTCATTAAGCATTTAAGTCAACCAAGTCAAACAGCATCACGTAGTAGCAAGAAGCATAGATGTATGCGAACACTCGTGTCATAGAATATATGGCAATTTCTGTCGTAAAGATTTATTCACATGATGGATCATATGGCGTGCTGTCCTGTGTGCACCAGTTTTTATATCCGCTATGCTTTTGTAAGCTTTCTAGTACTCGCAAGAGTTCAGGCGTAGACTATCACACGTATGTATTAGTTGCGTATTAGAGTACGTTAGCAGCTTACACCGTCTCACGCAGCATATATGATGCACGGTGTCATGGAATTGCAATTTTCAGCACAGCAGAGAGCGCGGTACATCATAATTATTACATCCGCTGCTGAATTGAATCTACAGTACACACAAAATTAACATAAAGCTATAATCGTCTTCAACAGACCCAGCCAATGGCGCCATCTGATTCATTGGATCGTACATGATCGAACACACAGTAATAACGTGTGCACACACAGTAATAACGTGCGAACACACAGTCGTACAGTGATAACGAGGTAATTCAGGGAACACGGTACCTAGTAGTTCTCTTGTTGGATTTACTACCTGCATTGTTAGTTGCATGTGCACGTACACGTGCGTGCGTGCGTGCGTGCGTGTGCACGTACACGTGCGTGCGAGCAAGCGTGCGTGCGTGCGTGCGTGCGTGCGTGCGTGTGCACGTGATCGTGCGTGCGTGTGCACGTGTTCGTGCGTGCGTGTGCACGTACACGTGCGTGCGTGCGTGCGTATGCACGTGTGCGTGCGTGAGTGTGCACGTTCAGGTGCGTGCCTGTGCACGTACAGGTGCGTGCGTGCGTGCGCGCGTGTGTGTGCACGTACACATGCGTGCGTGTACACGTACACAGAATACATGTACATATGTGCTGAACCGAGAGCGCACGCCGCACTCGACATTTCATCGATTTTTGTCATAAATGACCCGGTGACCTGTGACGTCACACAACCCCTGGGCAAACTACGAACTGTTTTATTGGTTCCTGTAGCAGTCGATAGCTAAGATGGTAGCACAGATTGGTAGCAGCGATGACAGCGCGTGCGTCTGGTTAAACCCGGCGCGGAGAACAACAAGAGTTGTTGGCTCCAGCCTTGAAAAACCTTCGGACCAAGCCATAATAAAAAGGGAAAGAATACCCGTTCTTACCAACCCTTGCGGTAGTTATATATATATATAGCGCACGTGACAACGCTTAAATAGTCACCGTTTCTACATTCTAATTCTGCGACTACTTCTATAGGTAATTATGATCTTCGCATTTTCTCTCTCTCTCATTATATTAAAACGTAGCCGAGTACGCACCTAGGGCCTGTTGTCAGAAACGTTTCAATGCTGCAGATTCGATGAGAATCTATCACAAAACTCAGATTCATATACATTTGTTGTGCATGACAAAAATGTATGCAAAACGCCATGAGCAAGTTGTTCTCCACTGCAAGACATTATTCTGCACAGAAAGGCAATTCACGAGAGTCATGACTCATCAAACAATCCAAAACTAGAATCGCCACTTGTAAATGTATTTTTTGGTCATCGACATAATATACTAGTTCCACTAGTTATATACTAATGTCTCTATATGTTTTGATGGTTTTGTTAAACGATTGGTAAATGTTTGCGACGTGTAATGTTTCTGACGTGTTTCTTATGAAAAAAACATGGTTTACTAATCTATATCAAATATAATATCTCTATAGATGCAATTCGTCGTATAACTACGTTATCTTCATTTGGTTTTAAAGTTACCAGAGGGTCTAGGATCTCGTACTGTTAAGAGGAAGTTTTCTAGGATTTTTCATCTTCGTAACTTAACGATGTTTCTGTCAAGGGTTTACGAGTCAAAGTTAATGTAAAGACTAATGTTAAGACAGATATTTTGTTTCTGAAAACCGGCCCCTGGACTATATCACGTGAGTTACACCGAGTATGTGTTATACCGAAATCATATAAATTCATGATATATGTGTTTGTTTTCATTACCAAATTGTCCACATAAACTATGTAATAAAGAGTTACCGTTTCTGCATCCTACTTCTATGACTGCCACTATAGATTGCTTTTGGGGTCGTGCCTCTGACATCGTGAGCTAAACCACCAGCGAACACTCTAGAAATGTACTTGTGTTACACTACTATTATTACCGCCTCTCCCTCGCCCTAGCGTCGCTCTTCTTCTCCCCTATTTTTATCCCTGCATGTGAATCACCAACTCACCCTGCTCATTTTATCTTCGTTTACGTGCTATATGTCGATTACTAACCCTCTTCTTCTCCCTCTCGTGCGGGCCCCGATCTCTTTTCCTCATCACTTTATCTCTCACTCCCGATCTCGCATTTACTCTCTACTACCTTGGTCCGCGGCAAACATATAGTATAATCACACATCTAAAGTGTAAATGAATCGTTTACTTGATTGACTTTACATATCAACGTACATATATATATTACATATTCTTATATATTACATATTAAGGCCCCATGTGACTATTGCTATTGTAACATCTGTTTTACACGTGTGACATGGCTAGCTAGACAGAGCGTCATTGCTACATTGATGTATTAGAGAGAATGGTAAACGTGGTTAGGTTACAGATTAGAGGGTCACTGTGAAATTGGGGTAGGACGTAGTCTG
>NW_014577180.1:569743-572380 GCF_000485595.1 Priapulus caudatus | reverse complement strand
CAACATAACTGCGTGAGGATCAATCAAATCAAAACATTTCGTACCAGACCCTGAGTAAACGCCTCCCATTTTCTACCAAATTCCGACTCAGCACTCGCTTCCGCTTACTAGTGCGTATTAAACTATTTGTGTTCCCTAACAGTAAATTTTCTACCGCCTATATGCGTCTATTTCTGGTGTATGTTATTCTTATGCATGCCTCACACATAGATCTCTCTAGCGTGTTGTTATGACATCGTCTAGCAGATATACAGCGTTGGTGTCTACTATTTGTGTTGACGTTATAGCCACTCGCCATGTATGCTACTCATTTTACTTCCACAGCCGCATATACCTTATGTCGTGTTAGTCTGTTACGCCTGCCACTGTTTCTCATCTTCAGAGGGAGTTAAAGCTAATGGCACATTAACGTTTCAAAGAGCGACAGAATTTTAAAGGATGCTCGTCTTCTTGAGCGCACAAATATGTGCTGGCATTTATACTCATTTTGAGCGTCATTCCTCATTAAGCTGCGCTATTTCTTTTAGAAAATGGTAATCTAAAATAAAATTGCACAGCATTGACAATCGTACAGTTTTCAGTTTTTCTCCTTTTAAGTATGAATATATTTGCAGTTCCTCACATGAGATGATTAAAAATAATATAGGTAAAGAAGTAGGTTTAATATTTAAAGAGATTTTGCGCTACTTTCTTATTAACTTTTTTAATAGTACTTAATCGTATTTGATGTCACAGTTCAAAAGAGTGAACACCATTTAGTATCCGGAAACATTATAAATTGCCTAAATTGTGCGAACGATACTAAGCGGATTTATCGTCATGCGTTACAGACACCAATGCAGAGAAACGACAGAGAAGCCACACCGACGATAACATGCAGTAATGTGTGTAATATGTATGGCGCACGCGCATGTGAGTCTGTTTACATGTGCGTGTGCGTGTGCGTGTGCGGGTGCGTGTACGTGCGTGTGCGTGTGCGCGTGCGTGTGTGTATACGAACGTTATTACCGTGGAAAAATTGTATGAACGGCAGTGAATTGCGCGTATACATAAATTTATTTGCTGCTCTACAATAAACGCATTTTTACATTCAAGTACAGCGGCGAATCAACGTTTTACAAACATTTTGCATGGTCGGGTGCTACCTCTATTCGCCAAATTAACGAAGTTATGTTGCAGATGAAATAAATATGTTTCATAAATATGAAATGTTTATTTCTTTGTTTGTGTGTATTGATTGTGGGTGTTTAATCGGACAGAAAGACGTTCCTCGTTGGGTTGAGTTAGGAAGATATTAGGGTAGTATTTTTTTGGAATTGGTTAGGTTCAGGTTAAAGTGTAGAGCAGCGAGGACGCTGAGTCGATGACTACCCTAGTCTTCGTTTTGGGGGAAAGGGAGATGATGTAACATCTGTTTTACACGTGTGACATGGCTAGCTAGACAGAGCGTCATTGCTACATTGATGTATTAGAGAGAATGGTAAACGTGGTTAGGTTACAGATTAGAGGGTCACTGTGAAATTGGGGTAGGACGTAGTCTGTGAGAACGGGTACATGTGCGGGCAGTATGTTTGTAGGAGTTTGGAGGAAATTGATAGGAGAGAGATGTAGGAGAGGATTCGGGTTCTGGGCGCGGTTCTTTGTCTGTTTGTGCGATTGTCTGATGAGGTGGCTACACAGTGTATGAGTATTAAAGGTTGTACAGTTTACCACACAAGTTTGGATCTTCTTCATCATTTCTACGTGAACGCTCATTCCTGTTTACACTATGCGACAGAACGCGGCGCATAGCCAAATAGTTTAGTAAGGATCTAGAATAGTTTGTTAAACGTGTAAGCATATAAATAGCACTATAAGAATCACAATTAACACCGTGCACTTCAAACACCAGGAATTGCTCGTTTAGCAACTGATGAGAGTACGTTAAAGTTATTGTTTTATAGCAGATATTAACAGCTCATCTTAAGATTTATTGCACTGTGTTCGTTTGGCATATTGGTTACGTCTATTTACAGACGCAATTAATTTTCTGAAACTACTAAACATAAACGTACGACGAAATTGTATACACGATTCAGGGCGCTTCTGGAAGGAGGTTATTATTCGCTTAAAAACGGAATCCTTGCAAAGTTTCTCGATCTAAACGTTTTACGGAAACTGCTGCTGTTGCAGGACACTCAGGCTATAATCACATAGTAGCACAGAAACTAACTATAACGGCCGTGTTGCAATATTTCTCACCCATGTGTGCCGGGCATGCGCAAACAATGAGCCGGCATCAACCCAGGTCAGTGGCTGGGTTCTGTGAACTGCTCTCATTCGCACCCACGTGTGGTATGTGCATAAGAGAACTATAAAAAAACACCCATATACAAAGCACCAAATCACGCGGTAGATATCTAAATGGCTCAACAGGTGACCATTTATTACAGACTAGAAACGACTATATATCGAAGAATATGACAAATACGCGCTTCCCACGAGTACTCGATCACCAATGCTACGCAAATTCTACCGCGCCAATCCATCTTCCCGCATAACTGTAACCGTCAGTCGGTCGGTCGTTCGGTCGGTCGGTCGGTCGGTCGGTCGGTCGGTCGGTCGGTCGGTCGGTCGGTCGGTCGGTCGGTCGGTCGG
>NW_014577180.1:558863-569718 GCF_000485595.1 Priapulus caudatus | reverse complement strand
AAGATGTAGAGGAAAAGATGGACGCGGGAGCCAGACTGGGCTAGCGCGATGACGATGGCGACGAGGATCGCTGGAAATCGCTGGAGAAAGGACCGTTGCGCGCCGCCGCTCGGCAAGGTTGTCCAGCGGAGAGGGGAGGGACGCTGAAAAGGAAGATAGATTCCGACGAAGGAAGAGAAGGATGCAGTTACACGAAAGGAACAGAACGCGCAAGCGATGAAGCGAGACGAGAAATACTTTAGAAATGGGCTATGTGAATCAATCTCTGTGTCGGCACTATATTCGGAATTAAAGCTGAAACCGTTAGTAGAAACCGTTAATACTCGAGGGGTTGTTCCGTGTATACACCATGCAATCGCATGCCACCATACGTTTTTTTATCCATGATACCTGTTTTGGCTTCAAAAGGTGCTATGTTTTATGTCGATGCGTATTATACTTGCGCGAGCGGCAATAAACTTTGAATAAGAACGCCGACACATTAGTTTCACAAAGCTTACACTGTGACATTGTATGTATGTCGTATTGTATGGATGTATTATGTATGTATGTATGTATGTATGTTGTATGTACGTATGTATGTATGTATGTATTGTACTCTATGTATGTATGTATGTATTATGTATGTATGCTATGTAGGTTTATGGTTGTTATTATTGGAACGCGTATGTCTTCATGATATATGCTTCTAACGTTTTTTTTTTTGTGGAATCTATTTTCCGTTTGAAACTTTGTTTTAGAAATTTTGTGATCGTTTCGTGAATTGTGCTAACAGTGACGGTACGTTTCACTATATTGTCAGTACCGCTAACACATGTCTTCACATTGAGTTTGTTATAGTGCCCAATTTCATCGACAAAATTATGAAATCAGTTTTGCGTTCATTTGGTTGGCTGTATTATGAATATATGATGATTTTTGGGCCGTATGAATGTGTGAAGTGACTACAGTACCACATCAGTGCCGTGTTTATTATCCTGTGTGCAATGGGCCTGTGTGCCTGGCTTATGATGATTATCCAGTATACGGGTGGCGTTTCGTAGATGCGTGGCTGTATACGCTACGCCACGCTACGTTTACAGCCATAAAATAGCAAGGTGAGTGTAATTTGCGCGATTCTAGAATGGCTCATGCCAATATGTGTGAGGTTTCTGACTTATTTTATTGCGATCGAAATTATCGTTACTTGTTTTCTACGCTTTTATCATGCTGTTTTATTTTGGATTTTGATTGCTTGTATGTATTGTGTGTATTGTTGTGTGCGTGTTTATCCGACAAGAAAGCGTTCCTCGTTGGGTTGAGGTATAGGAAAGATATTAGCGGTAGATTTTTTGGAAATTGGGTTAGCGTTCGGTTTTAGATGTGTAAGCAGCGAGGACGCTGAGTCGATGACTACCCTAGTCTTCGTTTCTAGGGGGAAAGCGGAGATGTTGTAAACATCTGTTTTACACGGTGTGAACATGGCTAGCTAGACAGAGCTGTCATTGCTACTGTGATTGTAGAGAGAATGGTAACAGTGTAGGTTACGAGATTAGAGGTTGTCACTGCTGAAATTGGAGGTAGGGGTCTGTGGAAGGGTACATGCTGGCGGCAGGTTATGTTTGTAGGTAGTTTTGGAGGAAATTGATAGGAGAGAGATGTAGGAGAGGATTCGTGGTTCTGGCGTCGAGCTGCGCACACGCGCCGTATTGCGCGCGTTGTGGCGGTTTCTTTGTTGTTGGTGCCGATTGTCTGATTGAAGGTGGCTACCAGTGTATTGAGTATTAACAAGGTTGTCAGTTACCACCAAGTTTGGATCTTCTTACATCATTTCTACCGTGAACGCTACATTCCTGTTTAACACTATGCGACAGAACGCGGCGGCAAGCAATGTTTGTAAGGATGCTAGAATATGTTTGGTTAAACGTGTAAGACATATAATAGTCACTATTAAGAATCACATTAAACCGTGCACTTCAACACACAGGACATTGCTCGTTTAGCAACTGTATGAGAGTACGTTAAAGTTATTGTTTTATAGCAGATATTAACAGCTTCATCTTAAGATTATTGCCACTGTGTTCGTTTGGCATTTGGTTACGTTCTATTTGACAGACGCAATTAATTTCTGAAACTACTTAACATAAAACGTACGACGAATTGTATACACGATTCAGGGCGCTTCTTGGAAGGAGGTTATTATTCGCTTAAAACGGAATCCTTGGCAAGTTTCTCGATCTAAACGTTTTCGGAAACTGCTGCTGTTGCAGCACACTCAGGCTATAATCACATAGTAGCACAGAAACTAACTATAACGGCCGTGTTGCCAATATTTCTCACCCATGGTGTGCGGGCATGCGCAAACAATGAGCCGGCATCAAACCCAGGGCAGTGCTGGGTTCTGTGAACTTGCTCTCATTCGCACCACGTGTGGTATGTGCATAAGAGAACTATAAAAAAACGCCCATATTACAAAGCACCAAATCACGCGGTAGATATCTAAATGGCTCAACACGTGACATGTATTACAGACTAGAAACGACTATATATCGAAAGAATATGACAAATTACGCGCCTTCCCGAGTACTCGATCCATGCTACTGCAAACTTCCTACCCGCGCCAATCCAATCTTCCCGCACTAACTGCTAACCCTCAGTCGGCGGTCGTTCGCCGTCGGGTAAGGGTCGGGGCGGGCGGTCGGTCTGCGTCGGTCGCGTCGCGTCGGTCGGTCGGTCGGTCGGTCGGTCGGTCGGTCGGTCGGTCGGTCGGTCGGTCGGTCGGTCGGTCGGTCGGTCGGTCGGTCGGTCGGTCGGTCGGTCGGTCGGTCGGTCGGTCGGTCGGTCGGTCGGTCGGTCGGTCGGTCGGCCAGTCGGTTGGTAGGTTACTCCGGAATTATTTCCTCCTAGGCTACGTCTGACAAAGATGTAGCTTTCGTGGATATCCGCACCACGCTATTAACCAGCTTCATTGCAGACAATACATAGTGTGGAGTCAAAAACACAGCACGATGTCAATGCAGAACGAATACCGTGCTAAGACAGCCATGTGACGGCATACGCGCATTAAACTGGATGTACATGATTAACGCTTCAACGGCTCCTGCATTATTCTCCGTACTGGGCGAAGGTAACCGATTGTCTAGTACACAAATTGCACAGCGTTGTGAGAGTCTATGTACAGTAACACCAGGCGGTAAGAGTTATCCAGGCAGAAACTGCACACGGTAATATCAGTATCTATGTTTAAATATACCTATTGAAAACAAATATATCTGTAACATTAAAACTAAGCAAAATCACTATATCCGTAGCGAGGCTAGTCAATTAATGAAATGAAATAACATAACATCGCATTGATTGAGCACAAGGTTGCTATCATTTAACACGTAAGTAGCGTCACTCAGACAATGAAGGTCTTTTGTGATTTACTTGAACACATCGTTTATAAATTCAAAACGCAATGTTATGCCATAATGATATACTATAGAAACACGACAACTGCCCGTTGTTTAGTCTATAACTATAACACACATATTGATAGACCACTTCACTCACAACCGACATTGCAGTCTTAGAAATAGGTATAAAATCTCAGCCAGTTTTGATTTCGAAAAAAAATATTTCTACTGTATACCTATAGTAAAATCCGTATTAATGCTAAAAATTACCAGTGCCGGACTGGCGGACGTGGTACTATTTTCAACACTGGTGACTAGAGAGTTTCTATACGACCTTGATTGCAACGGTCAATGTTTCAACGCAAAATCAGCTGCCCTGCCATTATTTTGGTATGAGCTCCTCGTTTACTACAGATTCATACTAGATGCACTGTAAATCGACCAGAATATGATGAGGAAGAAGCAGAAGGCGACGGGGAACAGCACGCGAGCGACGATGTCGACGTACTTTGCTTTGCGATGTTCCTCATCTGTTAAGATAGAAAGCCGTGTCAATTGACGCTTCAGCTTTGGAAGAACGCGCTCAGCCTTAGCCGTGTCATTTGTTTCCTGTTCTTTGGCGGGCTCGGGTGCCTCAATGCCTTTGTCAACCTTCGCCGACCTTCTGGTGAAGTAGTTTACCAGCGCAAACTCCAGCAGTGACAGGAATATGAATATGTTGCACGCCATGAACCAAACGTCGATGGCTTTTAGATAGGAGACGGGAGGAAGGTTGTAACGCACCGCGGCGCTCTGTGTGTATATCGCTAAGAACGTCGTAACACCGAGAGCCACTCTTGCCGGCGCTGCTTGTACGTGTAACCAGAAGGAGATCCAGGAGCAAATTACCAGAAATACACACGGCATCAGATTCTGCACGACGTGATACTCGTAGTCACGATTCATCGTGCAATTTACTAGCAGTTCGCTATAGTTTCCTGTGTAATGATGTTTCGTAATAACCTCCACCGGAAAGGCGTTCTCTCCTTTGGCTAGCTGAAACTGTGGCAGTTCGATACCTGTGTTGACCGTGACAGGGTTCTCTTCCTTCCAGGCGAACTGTAGTTCTTCTATGCTATAACCGAAGCTTGCGAGTTTAATGGAACATTTCTGTTGATCGAACGGAAAGTGAACTAAATTCATGTGACAGAAGAACGTTGACGTAATTCGCTGGTGAAGCACCACGGTTCCATTCGGATAAATGCGAACTAATGTGTTCGGGCTCGTCACAGCATGGAAGGTGGCGTGTCTTGAATTAACAAAGAATAGATCAGGCTTCCAAATACTGTCGGCGAATTTTGGCGCTCCTATATACTTTTCCGGGTCCGGTGGCGTCCGTTGAAATGTGAGTCTTGGGTCAGACCACGTCTGTCGCAGAGTGAAGTCGGCATCAAAGCTCATGCTGCGCACGTCTATGTTATAGAGCGCTCGGATGTACATGTCGACGGTGACGATGACTGGGCCAGCATCGTCGTCGGGCCGGATCCTCATGTCGTACCATTCCTTCAGGCTGCCCAGCAGATCCGCCGGCGATCTACGAGATGTCTGCAGCGATTGCGACGATGACGGTAGAAAGCTAGCGATGAGCACAAAGTTCACGGCGTGCAGGAGAATCGACATTGCTGCCGGGCCGGGGCATGTGTATGCCTCGCAGATGCGGAGCGCAGATGCAGATGCTGAGCAACTGCTATCGCAGCACACACGAACTGAATCGGTGCGGTGTCCTGAGCCCCGCTTTTATTTAGCCCGGCTCAATGTTTCTGTCTACTTTTACTGTTTAAACGAAATTCTACGCTGACCCAGTTTAGGCGACATTGGCTTGTAAATCACGCGGAGCCTTCACAGGCGCGTTTAATTTTAGCGCCTGGTTCAGTGCATAGTTGTTATATGGCCTCAGCCACTTTCTACTAACAGCTGCTCTTTACTCCTTAAACCATGTGTATTTCAATGGGAAGCGACGTTGGAATAGAAATTTTGTCAAATTCACACCGGCAAGAAATAGATTAACTAGTACTTTTAATAAAGGATTGTTTTTCTTGGGTGCTTTGAAGTTTAACACTAGAATTATGTGTTTGAATCAACATCTGCATGAGGCGGTCGTTTTGTAGACATAAATAAGAGAATCTGACAGTATTCTATTCAATGTACTTGTTAGAACACACAACATAACTGCGTGAGGATCAATCAAATCAAAACATTTCGTACCAGACCCTGAGTAAACGCCTCCCATTTTCTACCAAATTCCGACTCAGCACTCGCTTCCGCTTACTAGTGCGTATTAAACTATTTGTGTTCCCTAACAGTAAATTTTCTACCGCCTATATGCGTCTATTTCTGGTGTATGTTATTCTTATGCATGCCTCACACATAGATCTCTCTAGCGTGTTGTTATGACATCGTCTAGCAGATATACAGCGTTGGTGTCTACTATTTGTGTTGACGTTATAGCCACTCGCCATGTATGCTACTCATTTTACTTCCACAGCCGCATATACCTTATGTCGTGTTAGTCTGTTACGCCTGCCACTGTTTCTCATCTTCAGAGGGAGTTAAAGCTAATGGCACATTAACGTTTCAAAGAGCGACAGAATTTTAAAGGATGCTCGTCTTCTTGAGCGCACAAATATGTGCTGGCATTTATACTCATTTTGAGCGTCATTCCTCATTAAGCTGCGCTATTTCTTTTAGAAAATGGTAATCTAAAATAAAATTGCACAGCATTGACAATCGTACAGTTTTCAGTTTTTCTCCTTTTAAGTATGAATATATTTGCAGTTCCTCACATGAGATGATTAAAAATAATATAGGTAAAGAAGTAGGTTTAATATTTAAAGAGATTTTGCGCTACTTTCTTATTAACTTTTTTAATAGTACTTAATCGTATTTGATGTCACAGTTCAAAAGAGTGAACACCATTTAGTATCCGGAAACATTATAAATTGCCTAAATTGTGCGAACGATACTAAGCGGATTTATCGTCATGCGTTACAGACACCAATGCAGAGAAACGACAGAGAAGCCACACCGACGATAACATGCAGTAATGTGTGTAATATGTATGGCGCACGCGCATGTGAGTCTGTTTACATGTGCGTGTGCGTGTGCGTGTGCGGGTGCGTGTACGTGCGTGTGCGTGTGCGCGTGCGTGTGTGTATACGAACGTTATTACCGTGGAAAAATTGTATGAACGGCAGTGAATTGCGCGTATACATAAATTTATTTGCTGCTCTACAATAAACGCATTTTTACATTCAAGTACAGCGGCGAATCAACGTTTTACAAACATTTTGCATGGTCGGGTGCTACCTCTATTCGCCAAATTAACGAAGTTATGTTGCAGATGAAATAAATATGTTTCATAAATATGAAATGTTTATTTCTTATTACATGAATTTCGGATACAGAAGTTTTGATATGCACAGCTTTTCTACGGGATATTATATCAATATCTTCAGTTTTATGATATTGATATACATTTCCTGCTGAGCGTATCAAGTATTGCCCGTCAAAAACGCAAGAAGCGAATCATACAGTTAGAAATTCGATTGAAAATTTAATCAAGTATTTGCGACAAAAGTGCTAAATTTTTTCTGAAAACTCTACGGGCTAAGACACCAATCGTAGAGTTTACGTAGCATATTTTATATAGAGTGATATTTAAACAATTCGCAACAAAATTGTTTACGTAAACACATGACATCTAAATTAATTGATACTATTGATATTATTGGTTTCTATATAGCTCGTATATGTTAATCCTGTAGGTTACACCGATATACCGTGTGAAATCTCACGCATGCGTGTTAAGATTAAGTCATTAAGCATTTAAGTCAACCAAGTCAAACAGCATCACGTAGTAGCAAGAAGCATAGATGTATGCGAACACTCGTGTCATAGAATATGTGACAATTTCTGTCGTAAAGATTTATCCACATGATGGATCATATGGCGTGCTGTTCTGTGTGCACCAGTTTTTATATCCGCTATGATTTTGTAAGCTCTCTAGTATACTCGCAAGAGTTCAGGCGTAGACTAGCACACGTATGTATTAGTTGCGTATTAGAGTACGCTAGAAGCTTACACCGCCTCACGCCGCATGTATGATGCACGGTGTCATGGAATTGCAATTTTCAGCATAGCAGAGAGCGCGGTACATCATAATTATTACATCAGCTGCTGAATTGAGCCTACACACAACATAAAGCTAATCGTCTTCAACAGACCCAGACCAATGGCGCCATCTGATTCATTTGGTCGTACATGATCGAACACACAGTGATAACGAGGTAATTCAGGGAACACGGTACCTAGTAGTTCTCTTGTTGGATTTACTACCTGCATTGTTAGTTATATATTCATCGTCAACAGAAACGATCAGCTAAATATATGACCACAGAACCATGTTTACAAACAATTATAGATTACGGTTAATATGTTAACATGAAATATAGATATACAGATATAACTGAGTAAATATATACACGCACACGCACGAACACACACACACACACACACACACACACACACACACACACACACACACACACACACACACACACACACACACACACACACACACACACACACACACACACACACACACACACACACACACACACTACTACTAACTATAACTATAATACTATAAGTATACTACTATGTGACGTCACACAACCCCTGGGCAAACTACGAACTGTTTTATTGGTTCCTGTAGCAGTCGATAGCTAAGATGGTAGCACAGATTGGTAGCAGCGATGACAGCGCGTGCGTCTGGTTAAACCCGGCGCGGAGAACAACAAGAGTTGTTGGCTCCAGCCTTGAAAAACCTTCGGACCAAGCCATAATAAAAAGGGAAAGAATACCCGTTCTTACCAACCCTTGCGGTAGTTATATATATATATAGCGCACGTGACAACGCTTAAATAGTCACCGTTTCTACATTCTAATTCTGCGACTACTTCTATAGGTAATTATGATCTTCGCATTTTCTCTCTCTCTCATTATATTAAAACGTAGCCGAGTACGCACCTAGGGCCTGTTGTCAGAAACGTTTCAATGCTGCAGATTCGATGAGAATCTATCACAAAACTCAGATTCATATACATTTGTTGTGCATGACAAAAATGTATGCAAAACGCCATGAGCAAGTTGTTCTCCACTGCAAGACATTATTCTGCACAGAAAGGCAATTCACGAGAGTCATGACTCATCAAACAATCCAAAACTAGAATCGCCACTTGTAAATGTATTTTTTGGTCATCGACATAATATACTAGTTCCACTAGTTATATACTAATGTCTCTATATGTTTTGATGGTTTTGTTAAACGATTGGTAAATGTTTGCGACGTGTAATGTTTCTGACGTGTTTCTTATGAAAAAAACATGGTTTACTAATCTATATCAAATATAATATCTCTATAGATGCAATTCGTCGTATAACTACGTTATCTTCATTTGGTTTTAAAGTTACCAGAGGGTCTAGGATCTCGTACTGTTAAGAGGAAGTTTTCTAGGATTTTTCATCCTCGTAACTTAACGATGTTTCTGTCAAGGGTTTACGAGTCAAAGTTAATGTAAAGACTAATGTTAAGACAGATATTTTGTTTCTGAAAACCGGCCCCTGGACTATATCACGTGAGTTACACCGAGTATGTGTTATACCGAAATCATATAAATTCATGATATATGTGTTTGTTTTCATGACCAAATTGTCCACATAAACTATGTAATAAAGAGTTACCGTTTCTGCATCCTACTTCTATGACTGCCACAATAGATTGCTTTTGGGGTCGTGCCTCTGACATCGTGAGCTAAACCACCAGCGAACACTCTAGAAATGTACTTGTGTTACACTACTATTATTACCGCCTCTCCCTCGCCCTAGCGTCGCTCTTCTTCTCCCCTATTTTTATCCCTGCATGTGAATCACCAACTCACCCTGCTCATTTTATCTTCGTTTACGTGCTATATGTCGATTACTAACCCTCTTCTTCTCCCTCTCGTGCGGGCCCCGATCTCTTTTCCTCATCACTTTATCTCTCACTCCCGATCTCGCATTTACTCTCTACTACCTTGGTCCGCGGCAAACATATAGTATAATCACACATCTAAAGTGTAAATGAATCGTTTACTTGATTGACTTTACATATCAACGTACATATATATATTACATATTCTTATATATTACATATTAAGGCCCCATGTGACTATTGCTATTGTAACATCTGTTTTACACGTGTGACATGGCTAGCTAGACAGAGCGTCATTGCTACATTGATGTATTAGAGAGAATGGTAAACGTGGTTAGGTTACAGATTAGAGGGTCACTGTGAAATTGGGGTAGGACGTAGTCTGTGAGAACGGGTACATGTGCGGGCAGTATGTTTGTAGGAGTTTGGAGGAAATTGATAGGAGAGAGATGTAGGAGAGGATTCGTGTTCTGGGCGCGGAGCTGCGCACACGCGCGTATGCGCGTGTGCGCGTTCTTTGTCTCTTTGTGCGATGTGACGACACTGTGTATGCGTTATTAAAGTTTATTCCGGCTACTACAACAAGTTTGGCTTTCTATCTTCATTCCTGTTTACATTTTGGTTGCCGTGACAGTCCAAAATCTGGGTATTCCTTTGCGGAGGCAACGTAAGGTACTACCTACTACTATATCGATCTACGGACCATACACAAGGAAGATGGGAGAAGGAAGAACGACGGATCGAGAGCGAGAAGCGGGAGAGAGAACGGTGGATCAAGGAAGATGTAGAGGAAGAATGACGGGGAGCCAGACTGGGCTAGCGACGATGACGATGGCGACGAGGATCGGCTGGAAATCGTGGAGGAGGACCGTTGCGGCCGCCGCTTCGGCAAGGTTGTCAGCGGAGAGGGGAAGGACGTGAAAGGAAGAATAGATTCCGACGAAGGAAGAGAAGGATGCAGTTACACGAAAGGAACAAGAACGCGAGAGATGAACGAGACGGAAATACTTAAAATGGGTATGTGAATCAATCTTGTGTCGGCATTTATTTCGTAATTAAAGTGAAAACGTTAGTTATAAACGTTAATACTCGAGGGTTTTTCCTGTATACACCATGCAAGCATGCACCATACGTTTTTTTATCCCTCATACCTGTTTTGGTTCAAAAGGTGCATGTTATGTTATGTCGATGCGTATATACTTGCGGAGCGGAATAAAACTTTGAATAAGAAACGCCGACACAGTTGTTTCACAAGCTTACATGTGACATTGTATGTATGTATGTATGTATGTATGTATGTATGTATGTATGTATGTATGTATGTATGTATGTATGTATGTATGTATGTATGTATGTATGTATGTATGTATGTATGTATGTATGTATGTAGGTTTATGGTTGTTTTATGAACGCGGTATTTTCTTCATGATATATGCTTCTAACCGTTTTTTTTGTGGGAAATCTTTTT
>NW_014577180.1:549321-558853 GCF_000485595.1 Priapulus caudatus | reverse complement strand
ACACACACACACACACACACACACACACACACACACACACACACACACACACACACACACACACACACACACACACATACACACACCAGTACTTGCCGTCTTCAACTATGAAATAGCATTACATCAGTACTCGCATGTCCGTAACCACATTTAACGCTATCGAGACATTCACCCGAGCTATACACACAAGGCTTCGGTTGAATATGAGGATGGCTTGAAAGAATTTGCCACCATATCTACTATACAAAACCTGGCTTCTCTCTCGAACAACAACAGCAGCACTTCATATTTTCTTTCAATTTTCATCTGGAAATTACATTCGAAACGGGAGGTTGAACTGCGCCTAACAGCTAAAACGATGCAATTGCTACCGTTTACCTATAAAAGGCTGGTCTCCGCATAGCTTTACCACGGTACTGACATCGCGATAAATAAGACATGGGGGGGGGACGATGCCAATGTTTCGAAATATTTGCTAATAACACGGCTTGTCTGTATAGGAATACAGCTCACCGTGATATCACAGTATCCGAAATACGTGCTTCTCATGTTGTCTGAACTAAGATGTGAGCAGAAGGAAGGTGGGTATCGAGGTGAGGGGGGTCCCAAATAATTGCAACTTCTTTGACGAACTGTGGGCTGGAAGGTTTAAGAGATTATTACCTATAGTTAATGTCTATAGTACTCGATAATTCCTCCATACCAGCAATGACAATTTGCTGAGTTATATTTGTTATATTACTATATACGGGGTTATATTTATTATTAATTAGGAAAATAGCACGCCGTAATCGGTGAGTGTTTGATTAGGTTCTATCAGCATACACACACATGCACCGATGTGCGCGCACATGTATATACATGGAGTACACACACACATACAACACAGAACATGCGTTATTTTATCTTAAAGACTGCGTAACTTGCGACAATACCATTCACAAAAATGTAAACGGCGCCTTCAACACAGAGTTGCCATCTATTAAAAGTACAACAAATAGCCTGTGCGCGAGGTGGCAATTGTATTTCTTGGATAGCTATTTCTAATGTATGGAGGAACACTATTCATGTACCAAACTGTACAACTATCTAGTTTCTCCCAATAAGCGATTACGTTCGCGGCAAGTTATACTTGCTTCGCATGCCGACGTTTGATTTATTAATTATTATAATTAACGTTTTGTTTATTATTCAGTACTATAGGCGGCCTACCTTACTAGGTCACCTCATTACTGCGATACCCTAATGAAAAGACAAGCCAGGAAAAACTGTTCGGTTCCTGATTTGTTTTCAAAGCAAGTTCAACTTCAAAACGCGTTTGACTCTCACTCGTCAGCGCGCCATGTAGACTCACTTTCATGTATCACTCCTATATGCGGTGCGCTTATTTATTATAAGAGTGAGGCTACAGTGGCGTTATCTATATTCGTGTCATACCGTCAACAAGCGTTTCACACGCAAGTATAAACAGTTCACGCGTGCGCAGTCGGGTGGTGGTTCCCGCCTCACCATCACATGTACAGACATCGTCACACAAGCGTTGGCAACCCTGAGTGAAGAGCCACAGAGAGGACCAGTGTGCTGGTAATATTGGAACATTAAACCTCAGGCCACACCCTCGGTAGAGATTTAATTCAGGCCTGGATAATCAAAACTAGGATGATGATGATGATGATGGTGATAATGATGATGATGATGATGATGATGATGATGATGATGATGATGATGATGAATAACACTTTCCATACAAAATTGATCGCGCGCGTGCTATAGTCCTTGTCATCGAGGACTGTCTCTGAAATCTCCTGTAAAGCATTAGAAATGTTTGACAAATTCTACTGCGGTTTTAAACCAGTCATGTTTTGTTAATGACACCACTGGCCATTTCTATGTTTGGTGAATATGAATTCCTGATTTCTAGAATCAATAGCAGCTCAATCACTTAACGATA
Organism: Priapulus caudatus; assembly: GCF_000485595.1. Lineage (NCBI taxonomy): Eukaryota > Metazoa > Priapulida > Priapulimorpha > Priapulimorphida > Priapulidae > Priapulus > Priapulus caudatus. The sequence goes on along the minus strand of NW_014577180.1, from coordinate 556,902 downwards.
AATTGAGACAGTGCTTTTATCGGCAAAGATAGCGTCGGGGATATATATATATATATATACTTGCACAATAACTTGAACAATAACTTGCAGCGAGCAACCTTAACCCCAATGCAAAAAACTCAAGTGTAACTGCGGGATTCTTAAACCTGGCGCACACGTGAGTAATTTTACTCAAAGAAAATTATGCATGCATCAAAATACTCACGTGTGCGCCGGATTTACATTGAGTTTTCCGACGCATGCATCAAGAAACTCAATATCAAACATGTTTAATAATTTTTGACTCATGCGTCAAAATACGCAACGTGTGCACGCTAGCTGCGTAAATTTACTCAACACTGGTACTCACAGCGCATGCGTTTACATAATTTTATAGATGACTGCACCCAGTATTGGCTGCGCACAGTCACGTGATCTACATTACCACTTATACCTTGAGTAATTTTATTCACGTGTGCGGCGGACGCTGAAAATATTTCGCGTGAGTATTTTGACGCATGCATCATTTTACTTGAGTAAAATTACTCACGTGTGCGCCGGGTTTAAGAATCCCGCAGTTACACTTGACTTTTTGCATTGTGGTTAAGGTTGTTCGCTGCAAGTTATTGTTCATGCTCTGTATTTCATGCATGAAGCATACTTTTCATTGTACCAAAATCTTTAATGGTTGCCTATATCGTTAGCTGTTGCGTAATATGTAATTTATGTGTGTATGTGCGATTATTATTGTTTCGCGATGCAGCCCATGACTTGAACATTGCGCCTGGCCATTTACGACTGCATAATGCACTGATTTAGTGGCAAATAAATACAGCGTAAGACTGACGTATACTATACTCTGGCAAAAACCTGCCCATGCTCGCGCCACATGAAATGTAGCAGCAGCAACGAGATCGAGTGTTGACAACGTGTCGACTGCCAGTCGTAAGGGCGCAGGAGTCAGTGGCATGACGGCGTACTAATCACAGCCGGAGGCCATGCAGCCGCTGAGCAGCCATCGTTCAACCCACCTCCTTCACCCGCACGATTGTTTCTACCGACACTGGATTAGCTGCCTGAAAAACCATCGTGTCGTTCGTGCGTTCAAAGCACGCTAATCGATGAAACGCCGTGTCGCGCAGAGAGCACCAGTTCCAAACTGCCTGTCGTCTATAAATCTCATAGCTGTAATGGCGACACGATGGTGCGAAAGCAGTGAAATGCTGCGACCGCCTTCGGCGGGAAAGGCAGAGCGCTGGAACCAAGCCGCAATCGTGCGATGCGAAGTGACAACCAGGAAATATTGATTCGATGCGGCGCGAGATGGCGACACTTGGCGTATATGGTACGGATTAATGTACGGTTTGTGTGAGCTTGTTTTATGTGCTTAAAGGCTCACAATGCGCATCCAAACGCTAATTTCTCCAGTACTAGACTAGCAAATACTTCGTGTCATGCATAATCATACTACCTTATGGCAAAATAAACTCTAGTTCCTCCCATTTCACTGCGCGTTGTCTTATAAAAGGTATTTTGAAAATACCTCCAATGTTGTTGAAATTCTCCGATGTTGTTGACAGTTTCCCCAATCCCCAAGCAACCGTGCAGCGGTGCTGCGGTACAGCGGTACGGGCGCAGCAAAGATAAAAACATGTGACGTCACGTCACCACTATTTGGTTTGGAAAACAGTCGGCGTTTGCGCCAAAATGCCAGTTTTCTCACCTCTTTCTTGTGGGTTTTAAGCAAACGCGCAGTGAAATGGGAGCAACTAGAGTTTATTTTGTCATAAGGTAGTGTGATTATGCATGACACGAAGTATTTGCTAGTCTAGTACTGGAGAAATTAGCGTTTGGATGCGCATTGTGAGCCTTTAATATTATATTATAAACGCTGGCTAAATAGCAGCAGCCGTGATAGCACAATTGATTTTTACATGCACGGTATGCAATGTAGCGCCTGATCAGAGTATAGTAATGTCACATAAAAAGCAACACAGCGCACCTGGCGGCCGTTGTCAAAACGATGATTATTTCTATAATCCAAATATTTTTTTCTAAACCCTTGTCAGGACAATTTTCGTAAATTTTATATTAGACAATCTTTGTTATGATAATCAAAATCGTTCTTACAACGCCCCGTCATTCGGCCTTGGCCGCAGTTGCTTCTAGTACTCTCGCTCTCTTTCGACACCTAAAATTGGAACGTTTTCATGGTAACAGGATGACTAGTAGTAGCTACACATATACTGGGATCGTCATTGGCTCTGTCTACATGACCGCGGTCTACCATCGTGTAGGAGCTAGTGGCGCCATCTACACGGCGGCAGTCTGTGACGTCACCATCGTGTATGAGTTGGCGCTGCCACGTCGAACTGTGCTCGTGAAGTTATACATAGCGGAGTTCGGTTCCGTCGTCTGCAGGTCAGGCGATCGGCGGCACCAGCAGAACAGATATCGGTTGTAGTACTTGCGGAACTGCTTACTGAGGCAGTAGAGTGCCACCGGATTGAGGCACGAGTTGATGAAGGACATACAGAAGCCGATGATGCGGAACGCTTGCCAGCCGCTGTTGAACTGCTCGCGAGACCAGGGACTGAAGTGGAACCACATGTTGAAGAGATGGCGCGGGGCCCAGCAGATAACGAATAAGACCACGAACATAAGAACCATCTTGGCGACCTTCTTGCGCGCTTCCATCTGTTTCGCTGCGTGCTGGGCTCCCGAGCCCTTCTCCGCCTTCTCCCCGGGCATGTTCTGCGTGCTCAGCATCAGATTCTTCGCCATCAGACTGTAGTAGGTGGAGATGATCACCATTGGGATGAGGAAATAGATGAGAAACTTCCAGAACGTGTGCAGCTTCGGGTACCACGTCTGCCAGTCGAGCGGGTACGGGTAGCAGACGTTGACGCCGTTTGCGTCGTCTGGATGCAGGCCCGTGAAGAGAACGTACGAGATCGCGGCGTCCGGCACGCCGAGACAGATCGCCACGATCCAGATGGCAAATGACGTCATCACGGTACGTCGGGTCGGGTTTCCCATGTGCTTCTTCATAGGATCGACGATGGCCGTGTAGCGGTCGGCGCTGAGCGCCGTCAGCGTGAATACGGACACGCCGACGGACATGTCCTGCAGGAATTCATTCAGCTTGCAGACGACCTCGCCAAACGGCCAGTTACGCACCGTGTATATGGTGCTCGTGAATGGCACCGATATCAGGATGAGCAGGAAGTCTCCGAGAGATAGACTGACGATGTAGATGTTGGGGACGTTGCGCATACATTTGTTCTTTAGCACGATAAAGATGAGCGTGCCGTTGCCGATAATGCCCAGCAGGAAGATAAAGCCAAACACGACGGGGACTATGTACGTCTCGGGCCGCATGTGATAGGGCACGTGCTCGATAGCGCTGACATTCGTCGCGTTAGCTGCGTGGGTCGTGCTGTCCATGCTTACGACCTCTGCCGGCGTGGCCGGGCTGGAAGGGATGGAGGAGGTCGTCGCTATGTTGCCGCCTGTGTCCTCTCGTCCGCTGTAGTCTTCGATGGTGCCTATAAACGGCAAAAAGGAAACTATCTGTTAGGTTTATTATGATTACGAGAGGCACTCTCCGCGATAACTATGGGCGTGAAACGTCGCAGCGGAAAATTAACGAATTGCACATAATAAAATGCACATATGCGCTTATCGAATCATCGGAAATTTATCGTATTTTCCTTCTGAGCATATTGAACGCAGGATATGAAGCCACTCTCTTTAATTTAGTTACAGTTGAACCTCTCAAATCCGACACTTTATAGTTCGCGTCAAGTACCAAAACACAATGCTATTACAAGCGTGGTTTAACAACATTTGAGGCACCATGTTTAGAAAGTATATAAATTTCATTCAATTATCAAATATTGCTAGTTTGACGTTCATTATGTCCGAAATATTGATAATTGTAATAATACACTAACAGAGAACTTGCTGGAAACAAAGAGTATGCTGGATTTTAATGGCTTTAACCTCTAGCTATCAATTAGTTTTACTAAAAAACAACGGGTAATTTTTTAAGTGACGTATGCGCATAAACGAAATTAGTGGTTTATTGTCTGTGAACATTCGTGATAGTGTTCACATATACCTGGGCGTAACGTAAATATTTTTTGTATCAATCCCCTAGCAATAGATGGCGTTGGCGGTAACACGTATACCATAATGACATCGATAACTAGCTCATGCTGAGAAGGAAGTCATGCATTCACACAAAAAGATCTAGCCTTGATACTATTGCAAGTCGTGGAACATTTATCATTGATTTAGTTCCCTTCATCATTCTGAGCGAAAATGGGCGATTGCTGAGTAATCGTAAGTTTAGAGTGATATCGGAATAACAAATAACTGTTTTAGCTTCATCTGTTAAACGGGGCGAGGGTAGTGCCGAGCTATCCGCAACTCTCAATGTCGCACAACTAGAGAGAATCCATCATTGCGGGCAGTGATGCGAGACAGTTGTCAGTACGACGTATCAGGTGTGTGAGACATCCGCGAATAATCAAGTGTTCGCTACACATATATGAACGTACAGGCACGTGCCAACGCACTTTCTTGCGTGCGCCCATGCACGCACACCCACGTCACACACGCGCGCGCGCCCACAGACACACTGACTCACACGTACGCGCACGCACGTACGTACATGCGCACGCACGCGCGCACATACACAATGTAAGATGGACAGCGGTCGGCTGAGATTTCCCCTCGTGGAGATACCCGGTGGGGTTTGACCTGCCACGATGCGTCACGCCGGTTCAGCTCTCGCGCAATAGGCGTGACTGGCATTTACACACCCACTACGTCTTATGGCTACCTACGTCACGAGCGAGTCTCACATGCTCAACGCAAACAAACTAGCTGATACTAGAAATAATCACCAGGCTCATATGGAGGAATTTATTAATTCTGAGGAATACAAGACACCGTCACCGCGGGATCTCGCGAGAATGCTGTACTCCCGCCAGTCTCGCAGCGCACAGCGGGAGCTTAGGTAGCGACCGCACGCTTGGTAGCTATGCTATATTGCTACTCTGCGATCCACCCCACAGATAACGGCCTTGCTCAGACGAGTTCTCCTCTAATCATGTTTTCCAACAGACCGTCAGTCCTCAGGCCTATGCACCATCTCAACTATCTTTGTTGGCATCTGCCCTGAACTCGAATCCGTCTTCGTAGATGCGATCATAACGACAGCGGGATGGTTATCATCGGTGAAGGGGATCGCGATATTATTTAATTTTGACTACTGATTGTCGCGATGTGCCGACGGTGGGAGCACGAATCAAAGCACACGGCAACTCTCATTCAAATATCGACATGCAACGACTGCGACGCTTTGATGTTGTTGCATGATGCAGTATATGGCTCGATATTTGATGATTCGTTAAGAATTTGCATTTGCATTTGGGTACGAGTACGAGTGTTCGATCACACTTGCAATGACCTCAGCGAATTTGAGGTATACTGGTTTATTGACCATATATCACTCGGAAGATCACAGTAGCTGTTTTTCTGGGCCTTCGCGCATTGATTAAGCCAATCCGGTGGATCCTCTGTAAACGTACTTCTATTCCTTCATTCATTCATTCATTTATTTTTTTACGTGCTAGCTAGAGCTCGTGTAGACTATCCACAAATATATAATGTAAATTCATGTATCGAATTTTCTGCTACAAGACATCACAAAATCTTCATGTGCAGCTTTGCCAACTATCTGGAACATCTGTAAGAACAGAACCGCAAGATTTTCCCAGCTTAAATTTGTTGTATGATTTTATCTAAAATGAATAGACGTTACTGCTGATTTATGAGAGAGGTTTGCTCTTAAAAAGTCCTCGCAGTAAAATATAGTTCTATTGACAATTCACATTGTTTAGAAAACGATTAGATTGCAGTGAAAAGCAATTACACATGCCTAATGGCCACATTACAAATTATACAGGTGGCTACTGCATGCTCTGGGTTTGTGTGTACACGTGCATGTCTGTGCGTGTACGTGCGTGCGTGTGTGTTTGCGTATATGTGTGTGCGTATGCGCGAGTGTGGTAATAGCTGCATGAGTGTTAGCGCCTGCGTGCGGGTTAGTGCATGTGTGAGTGTTAGTGCTCATATAAATGTACTTAGTGCTTGTCTGATGGTGTGACTGCTTGAGTGAGTGTTAGTGCTTGCGTAGTTTTGAATGTGTGAGCGAGCGTATTAGTGTCCGCCCCTGTGTTATAGCGTGAGCCCTCATGTACGAGTACATGCTTCCGTGAATGCGAGTGCCTATATTTGTGTAATTACTTGCGTGATGACATCTGTCATGCACTGCTCATTTGGAAAGAGGAGCCTCACCCACAGTGCGTGATTAGGCAGCGACCAAATAGAAACTGGAGATAGTCCTACAGTTCTCAAATAGCCTACGAATTGATGCGACGATATGAAGTATAAATACTTGACAATCATAATTTAAAATCTGTTTTATCCGCATTTGTCGTCCCTTTAGATATATAGACTAAACCGCATAGACTTTTAAAGTTCGGCCGGCTCACTTCGAAATTATTTAGAGACGTTTGACTTCGCAATTATTAACAATCGAGGTAGTAGGGAAGAGTAGGGTCCCCGGCCTGAAGCAGGTATCGCTACTTGTTGTGATCAATTACACAAACGCAGAACATAAAACAAATTCAACGCAGTGAACCTTCACAGCAAAACTAACGCACGAGGTCGCAATGTTGACGGCGACGACGATAATTGCGGCCACAGGGATGATGATATTCACGATGACGATGACGATGACGACGGCAGTTACGACGACGAAAGTGATGTTACAGCAGCAAAATAGTAATATTAACGTTTTCATGCGGAATATTTTGCTAACGGAGGTTAGCTAAGCTTCAGCATTTACTTGTCGGTGATGCGGCATACATTTCTTTTATAATTCCTTGATTTATGTTATAGAGTAAACATAAGTTTGATACCCTACGCGGAAGCTAAACGAGGTAGATGGTATGGTTGTAAATTTGTGGCTCACAACCTTCGCTGCCATATTTCTAAATTGGGTTTATTCTACCCTTCAGTACAGTCTATATGGTTGATTGTTTTGCCCGGACCTACCCATCTACCTAATTCAGTCAAAATGTCTTGGGCGTTTGAAGCACGCGAACATTTACACGTAATTGGATTGGTTCTATTATTAAGTGGATGCAATTAGATTTCAAAAGGAAAAACATACCTACTCAAGAAAAGCAGATCAATCTTTGGGTAGCCAGTTCGTGAACCTGGTACAGACCAATGACACAGTGTCTTAGTGAATCCTAAACTTGGAAACCCAACATTGATTTCCGAGATATTCACTGATACGGATCGTGGCTGTATAGATACGACCGTTTGAGTCCGCTCTCTCCACAGTTCCAATAGCGCTTGGACCTATATATAGCGTAAAGTCAGTATCCACTTCTATTGTTACAGTGGATGAACGTATTGAAATAGCAGTTACTAAGTGTAGTATACCGTGCTGTAGTTACAGCATGCACAGGCAGTCCGTCATCTTACCGGGGCGCACGCGACCCTTGCTCGTAAATGCGC